>NW_026511050.1:5000-22969 GCF_027579735.1 Bombina bombina | reverse complement strand
ACATACCTTATTGCAGGATAACCTGCACGCCATTCTCCCTCTGAAGTTACCTCACTCCTCAGACATATGTGAGAACAGCAGTGGATCTTAGTTACTTCTGCTAAGATCATAGAAAAACGCAGGCAGATTCTTCTTCTAAATGCTGCCTGAGATAAAATAGTACAACTCCGGTACCATTTAAAAACAAACTTTTTATTGAAGAAAAAACTAACTATATTACACCACTTTCCTCTTACTACCTCCAGCTATGTTGAGAGTTGCAAGAGAATGACTGGATATGGCAGTTAGGGGAGGAGCTATATAGCAGCTCTGCTGTGGGTGATCCTCTTGCAACTTCCTGTTGGGAAGGAGAATATCCCACAAGTAATGGATGATCCGTGGACTGGATACACCTTACAAGAGAAATTAAGAATTTGCAAAGGTTCTTCATAATTTAACTAGAGATGGGAAGTCTCCAGGGAAAAAAAATGTATGCTTACTTGATAAATTAATTTCCTTCATGGAGGTGAGAGTCCAAGATCCAAAATGCTTTGGATTCAACTCCTGGCCACTAGAGTGCGGAAGAGTATAGCCAAGCAAGGCGGAAATAGTAATAAAATAGGTAAGAAATAAAAAAGAATGGAAAAATAGAGGTGCAAAGAAAAGGAACAGTCACCCAAAAATATTTTTTCTTTTTTTCTATTGGGCAAGGCTTGTGGACGCTTACCACCATGAAAGAAATTAATAATAGGTAAGCATACATTTTGTTTTCCTTTATAAGGTGGTGAGAGTCCATGATCCATTACAAATAGAAACTTATTCCCAAGACATCTTTTCTCCAGACACTACTGCCTGAAGAACTTTCCTACCAAAGGCCACTTCAGAAGCAAAAACCATCAAAATGGTAGAACTTATAAAAGGTATGCAAGGATGACCGTTTTGCTGCTTTTAAATGTGATCTACAGAAAATATTTTTAAAATCACAAGAAGTAGAAACAGATCTGGTAGAGCGAGCTGTAATGGGTTTTGGAGGAGATTTATCCGCCTTCAAGTAAGCCTTGTGAATCAGGAGCTTTAACCAAGAAGCTAAAGAAACAGCTGAGGTGTTTTGGCCTTTATGTGGACCTGAGAAATGAAAGAACAGAGTAGTAGATTGTCTAACATCCTGTAAGTAAAATATTAAAGCCCTTACTACAACCAAAAGATGAAGAAGTCTTTCGTTCAAATTTTGATGATTAGAACAATGAGAAGGAACTACAATCCCTTGATTAATGTTATCATAAGACATAACTTTTGGTAAGAAATCAAACTTAGCCCTCAAGACTGCTTTATCTTGGTGAAAAAAAAACAAAAGAAAGAGCTGATAACTCAGCAAGTCTACTAGCTGAAACTTCTAGTAGAAACAAAACCTTCCAAGAAAGATATTTGATATATATGGAATGCATTGGTTCAAAAGGAGAAACCAGTAAAAGTTTAAGAACCAAATTCAGGTTCCATGAAGGAGAAATTGGTTTGATAGCAGGGTTAATTCCATCTAAAGCCTGAATAAAATTCTGAATAAAAAGGTAGTTTTGCAATCTATATAGGCAAATATCCCCTACAGATCTCTGGAAGATGAGTTACATCTTACATGAAAACTCACTTGATCTGGTTAGACACCCCCCTGCAGAGAGAATATACCCTATATAGGCTCTTTAACTTTTATTATTATCTGGCATTATCTGTGTCCCATTATACTTTAATCATAAGATTACAATGTAGGTACTATTGGATTTATATGTTATTCTGTAATCTTATACTACTGTTGGGATCCAAAAGTGATCCCCTATTTTCCAGTTGCCTTCTTTGCAGTTATTTAGAACAAAACAGGGCACAAAAGTGACCCAGTTAGAAGGCTTCACTACAGTTTCTATATTATAAAATTACTAATTTGAAGTTTTCTTGTCAAATGTAACATTACCTAAGAGCTGCAGGCTTAAATACTAGCTTTGTATGTGTCTTGAAATTTACACATTTATTTGTGTCAACATATTTCGCTATGAATATCTTCATGTGATACTCCTGTACTAGGATGCATATATTTCTGATTGTATGATGTTAACATTTTGCAAATTGTCTATACTGTTTTGTCAATGCTAAACCTCAAAATAATTAAAACAAAAAAAAACTGCATTGTGAAAACACTGCTTTATCCTTTTTAATGCCTAGATCAGCAACAAGTGTAAACACCAGGGCCAGTGCTGATCTCAAGGCTTATACAAGTGTTAATTGATGGGTACGTTCCATGTACTAGCTTGCTTGTCAATCAAGCTCACTTATGATAGTGTACTTATAAATCAAATGAGAACAACTGGGGGTATTTTATAGTTATAGGTGTTTAAGATTTCAGTGTGTTAAAGTTATGGTAAAATGTTTTCAATTTGTATAATCAGATATGGAATGGAAACAATATTTTAGATGGACTTTAATGAGGATAAGCTATTACTTTTAACATAGTGATAGAATTCTAATACCCTGCGCACCAACTGCCCACTTCAAAAGTATTTTTTTATTTTTTATGAGCCAAAAGTTTAAATTGTTCTCCAATTGGCCCTTTAGCCACACAAAAAAAAAAAAATTGTGTTAAGACCATATGGCTAGAGCGCCTATTGGAGTACAGTTCAAACAATTAACTCGCCAAAAAATAGATAGAATTGATTAATTAAAGTCCATCTAAAATATTGTTACCATTATGATTGGGAACAATATTTTAGATGGACTTTAATTAATCAATTCATTCAGATTCATATCCAATGATTATACGAATTGGAAACTTTACCATCACGTCAAAGTGAAAAAATGTATAAACAGTTTGTTTTGTTATTTAAATAATGTATTACAAATTGCTTTGTAATAAATAGCATGCAGTAGCTATTACTGCTTCAGAATACTATGGAGTACTATGTTGTTTCATGTTATGATCACAGCTAGTTACAGCTACTTATCATAACAACATAGTTTTTAACCAGATACGCCCAACACAAAATAATATAATGAAGCTCACAGTTATGCTGAATGCCCAAACTGGACAAAACTGGGCTTGCAGGGCCAGTGAATACATTTTTATGAATTAAAATAAGAGAGTAGCTTGGGAAGAACACATGGAGAGTTTATAAAGCATAGTTGCCCTTCAGCTAAGCAGAACTTTTTAGAGCCAAATCCAACACATGACTATATACTGTTACTGTCAGATCAATGAATATATATAGCTCCATAATAAATCACACTGTTCTGACCCTTTGCTATACTGAATTATGCGCAGCTTTGGTTTGTCAGGCAATTACGTCAGTCACTCAATATGTTAACCAGACCATGTCTTATCCTAACTGTAGTCACTTGATCTTTTTTGTTTATATTAAAAATATATAAATATATTGTCCCATGAACAGGGTGTATAAAAGGCGGTAAGTGTACATTTTAGGACCCTGTGGCACAGTAGTTTATGTCTAATCTAAAGGACTAAATAAATGGGGGGTCCCTTCTGATCCGTGCAAGAAAGATGGCTTTCAGGATAATGTTATTAGTGTATGGTGGGCAAGAGAGATTTGTGTCTCGAAGCAAAACAGCTGCGTGGGAGGCAAACAGCATCTCTGTTTACATCCAGAAGGCTGAGAGCCACAAAAACAATACAGACCTTCTGTGATTTTGCCCTGGGTTAGCATTTTTTTTAACCTCTTCACTGTCGGCAGTGCAGCAAATGTATCTAATACGGATTGTGTCTAAAGTCTTAAACATACAGATGCTTGAGTTAAGTTTACAAAGTCCAGCTCAAGTTTGGAATGCTGAAAAAAAGTTTAATTTTCTTTCATTTTGCTTTAAAATGAGCCTGTTTAATGACAAACACCAATACTATTTTCTTGTGTGAAGGGATATTGGTCTTTTAGCAACGGCCACCTGTTTCCAGGGTAACAAAGTGTGCAAAAATGTTTAGTGTCAGAAGTATATTTTACATTGCATGTAAATGTTTTACGCCACATATGTAGATAAGTAGATAAGTGTATGTATATATATATATATATATATATATATATATATATAACATAATTTATGTAAGAACTTACCTGATAAATTCATTTCTTTCATATTAGCAAGAGTCCATGAGCTAGTGACGTATGGGATATACATTCCTACCAGGAGGGGCAAAGTTTCCCAAACCTCAAAATGCCTATAAATACACCCCTCACCACACCCACAAATCAGTTTAACCCATAGCCAAGAAGTGGGGTGATAAGAAAAAAGTGTGAAAGCATAAAAAATAAGGAATTGGAATAATTGTGCTTTATACAAAAAAATCATAACCACCTCAAAAAAGGGTGGGCCTCATGGACTCTTGCTAATATGAAAGAAATGAATTTATCAGGTAAGTTCTTACATAAATTATGTTTTCTTTCATGTAATTAGCAAGAGTCCATGAGCTAGTGACGTATGGGATAATGACTACCCAAGATGTGGATCTTCCAAGCAAGAGTCACTAGAGAGGGAGGGATAAAATAAAGACAGCCAATTCCGCTGAAAATAATCCACACCCAAAATAAAGTTTAAATCTTATAATGAAAAAAACTTGAAATTATAAGCAGAAGATTCAAACTGAAACAGCTGCCTGAAGTACTTTTCTACCAAAAAATGCTTCAGAAGAAGAAAACACATCAAAATGGTAGAATTTAGTAAAAGTATGCAAAGAAGACCAAGTTGCTGCTTTGCAAATCTGATCAACCGAAGCTTCATTCCTAAACGCCCAGGAAGTAGAAACTGACCTAGTAGAATGAGCTGTAATCCTTTGAGGCGGAGTTTTACCCGACTCGACATAAGCAAGATGAATTAAAGATTTTAACCAAGATGCCAAAGAAATGGCAGAGGCCTTCTGACTTGTCCTAGAACCGGAAAAGATAAGAAATAGACTAGAAGTCTTTCGGAAATTCTTAGTAGCTTCAACATAATATTTCAAAGCTCTAACTACATCCAAAGAATGCAATGATCTCTCCTTAGAATTCTTAGGATTAGGACACAATGAAGGAACCACAATTTCTCTACTAATGTTGTTAGAATTCACAACCTTAGGTAAAAATTTAAAAGAAGTTCGCAACACCGCCTTATCCTGATGAAAAATCAGAAAAGGAGACTCACAAGAAAGAGCAGATAATTCAGAAACTCTTCTAGCAGAAGAGATGGACAAAAGAAACAAAACTTTCCAAGAAAGTAATTTAATATCCAGCGAATACATAGGTTCAAACGGAGGAGCTTGAAGAGCCCCCAGAACCAAATTCAAACTCCAAGGAGGAGAGATTGACTTAATGACAGGTTTTATACGAACCAAAGCTTGTACAAAACAATGAATATCAGGAAGATTAGCAATCTTTCTGTGAAAAAGAACAGAAAGAGCAGAGATTTGTCCTTTCAAGGAACTTGCAGACAAACCTTTATCCAAACCATCCTGAATAAACTGTAAAATTCTCGGAATTTTAAAAGAATGCCAGGAAAAATAATGAGAAAGACACCAAGAAATGTAAGTCTTCCAGACTCTATAATATATCTTTCTAGATACATATTTACGAGCCTGTAACATAGTATTAATCACAGAGTCAGAGAAACCTCTTTGACTAAGAATCAAGCGTTCAATCTCCATACCTTTAAATTTAAGGATTTGAGATCCTGATGGAAAAAAGGACCTTGCGACAGAAGGTCTGGTCTTAACGGGAGAGTCCACGGTTGGCAAGAGGCCATCCGGACAAGATCCGCATACCAAAACCTGTGAGGCCATGCTGGAGCCACCAGCAGAACAAACAAGCATTCCTTTAGAATATTGGAGATTACTCTTGGAAGAAGAGGCGGAAAGAGATAGGCAGGATGATACTTCCAAGGAAGTGACAATGCATCCACTGCTTCCGCCTGAGGATCCCTGGATCTGGACAGATACCTGGGAAGTTTCTTGTTTAGATGAGAAGCCATCAGATCTATTTCTGGAAGTCCCCACATTTGAACAATCTGAAGAAATACCTCTGGGTGAAGAGACCATTCGCCCGGATGTAACGTTTGGCGACTGAGATAATCCGCTTCCCAATTGTCTATACCTGGGATATGAACCACAGAAACTAGACAGGAGCTGGATTCCGCCCATACCAGTATTAGAGATACTTCTTTCATAGCCAGAGGACTGTGAGTCCCTCCTTGATGATTGATGTATGCCACAGTTGTGACATTGTCTGTCTGAAAACAAATGAACGATTCTCTCTTTAGAAGAGGCCATGACTGAAGAGCTCTGAAAATTGCACGGAGTTCCAAAATATTGATTGGTAATCTCACCTCCTGAGATTCCCAAACCCCTTGTGCTGTCAGAGACCCCCAAACAGCTCCCCAACCTGTCAGACTTGCATCTGTTGAAATTACAGTCCAGGTCGGAAGAACAAAAGAAGCCCCCTGAACTAAACGATGGTGATCTGTCCACCACGTCAGAGAGTGTCGTACAATCGGTTTTAAAGATATTAATTGAGATATCTTTGTGTAATCCCTGCACCACTGGTTCAGCATACAGAGCTGAAGAGGTTGCATGTGAAAACGAGCAAAGGGGATCGCGTCCGATGCAGCAGTCATAAGACCTAGAATTTCCATGCATAAGGCTACCGAAGGGAATGATTGTGATTGAAGGTTTCGACAAGCTGAGATCAATTTTAGACGTCTCTTGTCTGTCAGAGACAGAGTCATGGACACTGAATCTATCTGGAAACCTAAAAAGGTTACCCTTGTCTGAGGAATCAATGAACTTTTCGGTAAATTGATCCTCCAACCATGATCTTGAAGAAACAACACAAGTCGTATGAGATTCTGCTAAATGTGAAGACTGAGCAAGTACCAAGATATCGTCCAAATAAGGAAATACCACAATACCCTGTTCTCTGATTACAGACAGAAGGGCACCGAGAACCTTTGTAAAAATTCTTAGAGCTGTTGCTAGGCCAAACGGCAGAGCCACAAACTGGTAATGCTTGCGTAGGAAAGAGAATCTCAGAAACTAATAGTGATCTGGATGAATCGGAATATGCAGATATGCATCCTGTAAATCTATTGTGGACATATAATGCCCTTGCTGAACAAAAGGCAGGATAGTCCTTACAGTTACCATCTTGAATGTTGGTATCCTTACATAACGATTCAATATTTTTAGATCCAGAACTGGTCTGAAGGAATTCTCCTACTTTGGTACAATGAAGAGATTTGAATAAAACCCCAGCCCCTGTTCCAGAACTGGAACTGGCATAATTACTCCAGCCAACTCTAGATCTGAAACACATTTCAGAAATGCTTGAGCTTTCGCTGGATTTACTGGGACACGGGAAAGAAAAAATCTCTTTGCAGGAGGCCTTATCTTGAAGCCAATTCTGTACCCTTCTGAAACAATGTTCTGAATCCAAAGATTGTGAATTGAATTGATCCAAATTTCTTTGAAAAAACGTAATCTGCCCCCTACCAGCTGGGCTGGAATGAGGGCCGCACCTTCATGTGGACTTGGGAGCTGGCTTTGGTTTTCTAAAAGGCTTGGATTTATTCCAGACTGGAGATGGTTTCCAAACTGATACCGCTCCTGTGGGTGAAGGATCAGGCTTTTGTTCCTTATTGTGACGAAAGGAACGAAAACGATTATTAGACCTAAATTTACCTTTAGATTTTTTATCCTGTGGTAAAAAAGTTCCTTTCCCTCCAGTAACAGTTGAGATAATAGAATCCAACTGAGAACCAAATAATTTATTACCCTGGAAAGAAAGGGAAAGCAACGTTGACTTAGAAGACATATCAGCATTCCAAGTTTTAAGCCATAAAGCTCTTCTAGCTAAAATAGCTAGAGACATATACCTGACATCAACTCTAATGATATCAAAGATGGCATCACAAATAAAGTTATTAGCATGTTGAAGAAGATAAACAATGCTATGAGAATTATGATCTGTTACTTGTTGCGCTAAAGCTTCTAACCAAAAAGTTGAAGCTGCAGCAACATACGCTAAAGATATAGCAGGTCTAAGAAGATTACCTGAACATAAGTAAGCTTTTCTTAGAAAGGATTCAATCTTCCTATCTAAAGGATCCTTAAAGGAAGTACTATCTGCCGTAGGAATAGTAGTACGTTTAGCAAGAGTAGAGATAGCCCCATCAACTTTAGGGATTTTGTCCCAAAACTCTAATCTGTCAGATGGCACAGGATATAATTGCCTAAAACGTTTAGAAGGAGTAAATGAATTACCCAAATTATTCCATTCCCTGGAGATTACTTCAGAAATAGCATCAGGGACAGGAAAAACTTCTGGAATAACTACAGGAGATTTAAAAACCTTATTTAAACGTTTAGATTTAACGTTTAGATTTAGTATCAAGAGGAATCCTCTATTTCTAATGCAATTAAGACTTCTTTAAGTAAAGAACGAATAAATTCCATTATGAATAAATATGAAGATTTATCAGCATCAACCTCTGAGACAGAATCCTCTGAACCAGAGGAACCATTATAAGAATCAGAATGATGATGTTCATTTAAAAATTCATCTGAAAAATGAGAAGTTTTTAAAGACCTTTTACGTTTACTAGGAGGAGGAATAACAGACATGGCCTTCTTAATGGATTTAGAAACAAAATCTCTTATGTTAACAGGAACACTCTGAGTATTAGATGTTGACGGAACAGCAACAGGTAATGTAACATTACTAAAGGAAATATTATCTGCATTAACAAGTTTGTCATGACATTCATTACAAACAGCTGGAGGAACAGATACCACAAGTTTACAGCAGATACACTTAGCTTTGGTAGCTCCAGCACCAGGCAGCGTTTTTCCAGAAGTATCTTCTGACTCAGTGTCAATCTGGGACATCTTGCAATATGTAATAGAAAAAACAACATATAAAGCAAAATTGATCAAATTCCTTAAATGACAGTTTCAGGAATGGGAAAAAATGCCAGTGAACAAGCTTCTAGCAACCAGAAGCAATAAATAATGAGACTTAAATAATGTGGAGACAATAGTGACGCCCATATTTTTTAGCGCCAAAAAAGACACCCACATTATTTGGCGCCTAAATGCTTTTGGCGCCAAAAATGACTCCACATCCGGAACGCCGACACTTTTGGCGCAAAAAAACATAAAAAATGACGCAACTTCCGGCGACACGTATGACGCCGGAAACAGATAAACATTTTTGCGCCAAAAAAGTCCGCGCCAAGAATGACGCAATAAAATGAAGCATTTTCAGCCCCCGCGAGCCTAACAGCCCACAGGGAAAAAAGTCAAATTTTAAGGTAAGAAAAAAATGTATTCATATGCATTATCCCAAATATGAAACTGACTGTCTGAAATAAGGAATGTTTGAACAACCTGAGTCAAGGCAAATAAATGTTTGAATACATATATTTAGAACTTTATATAAAAGTGCCCAACCAAAGCTTAGAGTGTCACAGAAAATAAGACTTACTTACCCCAGGACACTCATCTACATGTAGTAGAAAGCCAAACCAGTACTGAAACGAGAATCAGTAGAGGTAATGGTATATATAAGAGTATATCGTCGATCTGAAAAGGGAGGTAAGAGATGAATCTCTACGACCGATAACAGAGAACCTATGAAATAGAACCCGTAGAAGGAGATCAATGAATTCAAATAGGCAATACTCTCCTCACATCCCTCTGACATTCACTGCACGCTGAGAGGAAAACTGGGCTCCAACCTGCTGCGGAGCGCATATCAACGTAGAATCTAGCACAAACTTACTTCACCACCTCCATAGGAGGCAAAGTTTGTAAAACTGATTTGTGGGTGTGGTGAGGGGTGTATTTATAGGCATTTTGAGGTTTGGGAAACTTTGCCCCTCCTGGTAGGAATGTATATCCCATACGTCACTAGCTCATGGACTCTTGCTAATTACATGAGAGAAAGAACAATTTTATGTATACCTTATTAGGGACTTTAGCCCATTGTAACAAATGACGTGATAGTTCTTTGCCCTTGGTAATCGTGTGCTATTGTTTTTCTGGTCATTTAATTTCAAACTCACCATGTTTTAGGTATTATTCCCTTTTATAGTTATTTACTTGCAAAGTGCATTTATGGTTTAATCTGGTTAAATCTTGTTTAAGGTAGTATTTTTCCGTCATTTTCAGGTCACATTAGAGGGCTATATTGAATATGTGTTAGCTTCCTAATGGACTTAGTTCCTCACATTATTTTAGTATTGAGACCTACATGATCTCGCTACTTACATCGCTATGGCATTATATTTAATGTCTAGAGATCTGATTGTGTGCGCATGCGGTGTGGCTGTTTAGTCATTGGCTCTTTGATAGCTATCACTCTGGCTCAGCTGTGTGTGTTACGTATTGACACAGTCCCCCGTCTTTTAACCAATAGCCTGGGCTTCCGGCTGTCTTTAAAGTCTCTTGGGTGTCACAATTTACTATACGCTGTGTACTGTTTGGCGAGCACGGCTATACGCCGACATAAGGTAACGCAGTTTGTTTTCCATACAGTGATTTTATTGCTTCATTTCTTGATGTGATTTGGCTGGGGTTAATTCACAAAGTTAGCTTGTTCGCATGATGGTGGTTTTGTGCTTTTTCAATTGCAACTGTATTAATGTCCGTCACTGGTTTATACTGACATGGCATTTAGGTAATAATGTATACATTGTTGTGTACAAATGGCGTCTATGAGTTTGCTGGCTAAAGTATTCCTAAATAGTGCTGTTCCTTCTAATTTACGTGATATGGTTACGTTTAGATTGAGAATTATTAGCATTTGTCTTTTTACCTTCAGTAAAAACAATGCCGGTTTAATTGCCTAAGCTTTTGGTTAAATAGGTACATCAGCTGCTACTTCGCATTGCACAGGCATGTTCTATTGTATGATATACCCATGATACTACAATATCGCTATTTTTCTAGCTTTTGCTATAGTCCGTAGCATTACAATATTGCAGGCTTATTTGGTTATTTTGTTTCCGTTTAGTGACGACTCATTTGATGGTTACTTGTGTGGGCTGTGCCATGGTTATAATCACTATAGATGGGCGGAGCCATAGTTGGTTTTAGTTACATTATTGGTCTGCTACAGTTGGCGGTAGTAAAGTGTGCTGGGTTTATATCTTTTGTGAAACACACCTACTACTATAATTTTGATTGTACTAGGGAATTTTATATTTGTGGTATTGTTCAGCGTGTTGCTTTCTTTAGATTATGTGAAATATGTCCTAGGTGATACATCGTTAACGAGCACAGTCAATTTTTTTTTATTGTCCATGAATCCCCCCTGTTTTAGGGGGTAGTGCCTATATATCAATACACTTTGATTTATATTATTTTTTTGCTACCAATTCGTGTATAGCCCTGCTCATTGTTATGACGCATTTTTCATTGTATTATTAGAACTGTCCTATGTACATATGCTTAATGGAGATAGTTGTATTTTGAAGCCAGGTAGTTTGGCTTATGTGTGGTACCCCCCTTATGAAAGCTCCTCAGCATGTTTCCACTGGCCGGATCAGTCATTACTTTACATGTGTCACCGTCTCTCTGGGCATCATTTTTTAATTTTTTTTCATTCTATAAAGTAGTGTTTTTGTGTGTCTGGCTTGGGGACCATGAACTTGTATTCAAGTTTATCCTTTTATTTAATTTTTAAATAGCATAATATAAGTGGTGTTGGGTGTATATATTTTCACGTTAGTTTAAAATTATGTGTTTGTATACATTGACTGTTCTTTCTTTTATTCTACAGATGTTGTTTGTCTTGAGGAAGGCTTCAGTGAAAGCCGAAACGTCGACTATGAAGAATTGTTGATACTAAGAATAAATAACTTTGTTTTGCAAATACTAAAAAACCTGAGAGTGCCCTTCATTCTATAAAAATGTTCTATATATTGCATCAAGGTCTGCACCCAGGTGTGCGAGAATCAACCAAGGTTGGAGTACTGGAAAATATAAAAACAATTGATATAACGGTCTTTCAGTTCACTGCAATAATATCCCAAACGGGATTGATCTAGCTCCAAAAGTCCAAGATTCGCATGTATATATTACAAGGAGCGCCAAGTTGTTTGCTTCTGAATGTCTGCAAAATGGCTTGCTCTCTGCATTCTGCAGAGATTCAGAAGCAAACAACTTGGCGCTCCTTGTAATATATACATGCGAATCTTGGACTTTTGGAGCTAGATCAATCCCGTTTGGGATATTATTGCAGTGAACAGAAAGACCGTTACATCAATTGTTTTTATATGTTTTTTTCAATCTTCTTTAGTAATAAGTTCAAATACAATTTGAGTGATTGGTATTCAGAGTGATGATGAAGTGGGAGTACCGTTAGTCTCAATATGGAAGTAGAGTATGCTCTTAACATATGACCCCCTTACACTTTAAGGGATGTTTATGTTGTACAAATCCCCCCTAAAAAATACAACAATATGTAAAACAGAATTTATGCTTACCTGATAAATTACTTTCTCCAACGGTGTGTCCGGTCCACGGCGTCATCCTTACTTGTGGGAATATCTCTTCCCCAACAGGAAATGGCAAAGAGTCCCAGCAAAGCTGGCCATATAGTCCCTCCTAGGCTCCGCCCACCCCAGTCATTCGACCGACGGACAGGAGGAAAAATATAGGAGAAACCATATGGTACCGTGGTGACTGTAGTTAGAGAAAATAATTCATCAGACCTGATTAAAAAACCAGGCGGCGGACCGACACACCGTGAGAAGTAATTGTAATCATTCTCCAACATTGGTGTGTCCGGTCCACGGCGTCATCCTTACTTGTGGGAACCAATACCAAAGCTTTAGGACACGGATGAAGGGAGGGAGCAAATCAGGTTACCTAAACGGAAGGCACCACGGCTTGCAAAACCCTTTCTCCCAAAAATAGCCTCCGAAGAAGCAAAAGTATCAAATTTGTAAAATTTGTCAAAAGTGTGCAGTGAAGACCAAGTCGCTGCCTTACATATCTGGTCAACAGAAGCCTCGTTCTTGAAGGCCCATGTGGAAGCCACAGCCCTAGTGGAGTGAGCTGTGATTCTTTCAGGAGGCTGCCGTCCGGCAGTCTCATAAGCCAATCGGATGATGCTTTTAAGCCAAAAGGAAAGAGAGGTAGAAGTCGCTTTTTGACCTCTCCTTTTACCAGAATAGACAACAAACAAAGAAGATGTTTGTCTGAAATCTTTTGTAGCCTCTAAATAGAATTTTAGAGCATGGACTACGTCCAAATTGTGTAACAAACGTTCCTTCTTTGAAACTGGATTCGGACATAAAGAAGGTACAACTATCTCCGGGTTAATATTCTTGTTAGAAACAACCTTTGGAAGAAAACCAGGCTTAGTACGCAAAACCACCTTATCTGCATGGAACACCAGATAGGGCGGAGAACACTGCAGAGCAGATAACTCTGAAACTCTTCTAGCAGAAGAAATAGCAACCAAAAACAAAACTTTCCAAGATAGTAACTTAATATCTATGGAATGTAAAGGTTCAAACGGAACCCCTTGAAGAACTGAAAGAACTAGATTTAGACTCCAGGGAGGAGTCAAAGGTCTGTAAACAGGCTTGATCCTAACCAGAGCCTGAACAAATGCTTGAACATCTGGCACAGCTGCCAGTCTTATGTGTAGTAAGACAGATAAAGCAGAGATCTGTCCCTTTAGAGAACTTGCAGATAATCCTTTCTCCAAACCTTCTTGTAGAAAGGAGAGAATCTTAGGAATTTTTATCTTATTCCATGGGAATCCTTTGGATTCACACCAACAGATATATCTTTTCCATATTTTATGGTAAATCTTTCTAGTTACCAGTTTTCTGGCCTGAACCAGAGTATCTATCACAGAATCTGAAAACCCACGCTTTGATAGAATCAAGCGTTCAATCTCCAAGCCGTCAGCTGGAGGGAGACCAGATTTGGATGTTCGAATGGACCCTGAACAAGAAGGTCCTGTCTCAAAGGTAGCTTCCATGGTGGAACCGATGACATATTCACCAGGTCTGCATACCAAGTCCTGCGTGGCCACGCAGGAGCTATTAAGATCACTGAGGCCCTCTCCTGTTTGATCCTGGCTACCAGCCTGGGAATGAGAGGAAACGATGGAAAAACATAAGCTAGGTTGAAGGTCCAAGGTGCTACTAGTGCATCTACTAGAGTCGCCTTGGGATCCCTGGATCTGGACCCGTAGCAAGGAACCTTGAAGTTCTGACGAGACGCCATCAGATCCATGTCTGGAATGCCCCATAATTGAGTTAGTTGGGCAAAGATCTCCGGGTGGAGTTCCCACTCCCCCGGATGGAATGTCTGACGACTCAGATAATCCGCTTCCCAGTTTTCCACACCTGGGATGTGGATCGCAGATAGGTGGCAGGAGTGATCCTCCGCCCATTGAATTATTTTGGTCACTTCTTTCATCGCCAGGGAACTCCTTGTTCCCCCCTGATGATTGATATACGCAACGGTCGTCATGTTGTCTGATTGGAATCTTATGAATCTGGCCTTTGCTAGCTGAGGCCAAGCCCTGAGAGCATTGAAGATCGCTCTTAGTCCCAGAATGTTTATCGGGAGAAGAGACTCCTCCTGAGACCATAGTCCCTGAGCTTTCAGGGATTCCCAGACCGCGCCCCAGCCCACTAGACTGGCGTCGGTCGTGAATGACCCACTCTGGTCTGCGGAAGCTCATTCCCTGGGATAGATGGTCCAGGGTCAGCCACCAACGGAGTGAATCTCTGGTCTTCTGATCTACTTGAATCATTGGAGACAAGTCTGTATAGTCCCCATTCCACTGTTTGAGCATGCACAGTTGTAATGGTCTTAGATGAATTCGTGCAAAAGGAACTATGTCCATTGCTGCAACCATCAACCCTACTACTTCCGTGCACTGCGCTATGGAAGGACGTGGAACAGAATGAAGAACTTGACAAGTGCTTAGAAGTTTTGACTTTCTGACGTCTGTCAGAAAAATCCTCATTTCTAAGGAATCTATTATTGTTCCCAAGAAGGGAACTCTTGTTGACGGAGACAGAGAACTTTTTTCTATGTTCACCTTCTTTAACACCAAAAAACTCTTAACCATCTCCGTGGAGATGTTGCCTGTGCAACGGCAAAGAGAATGACTGGGGTGGGCGGAGCCTAGGAGGGACTATATGGCCAGCTTTGCTGGGACTCTTTGCCATTTCCTGTTGGGGAAGAGATATTCCCACAAGTAAGGATGACGCCGTGGACCGGACACACCAATGTTGGAGAAATAAGATATTTGCTCAATGGTGCGAATAGCATGCACGTGAATAGCCCATGACAATGGGGAGATCTCTTACATACGACTTTTTGAGCATAATAGTTATTTACACATTAAGGGTAGTACATCATAGCTATGCATCTCTACATGAGACCCCTCAGTAAATACTGGGAACATGAAAGTAAGAAGTAGACTAGCCTGGTGTCCGCTATATAACTTAACACAGTAAGGCGTATATATTGCAGCACATTATCTTGCGTTATTCACAAGTAGACCCTTAGATCTATTTACTTTCCAACATACACAATTTAGCAGGATATATTACCTGCATCAACATACTCTGTGATACACTTTCGAAGATTGTTACTGTTAGTCTTTTTCCCTGTTTCAGACAGGGATACATTGTACTGTTTGCTAGGTTGCCATGACGATGGGCAGCCGTCACGCTTATTATTCACTGTATATGCACATTTGTTTTGCACTTTATCATTTAGTTTTCAACAACTATCCACATATTATATGTCACAGTAATTTTTTGATTGTGGAATTAATAAAGATTAAGCCGAATAATTACGGCTTAAAATTTGATAACCGGAAGTACTATGGCGTACGACTTCCGGTACGTAGCACACTTGGAACGCAGTATGCGGTCCAACACCGATAATTTGGCGCCAGTGAATGCAATGGTTTGAAGTGGTTTGGAGTGAGTATGTCACTATTTAAAAGTTGGTTTGTTTGTATGTTAACTATGCTGATGAAGGAGGCAAGACCTCCGAAAACGTTACAGAAATAAAAGTAACTTATTTGTGAAAGTCCTGAGAGTGCATTTTTTCTTGGATATATATATATATATATATATATATATATATATATATATATATATATATATACATACATATATATACACACACACATATACTGAATATATATTATACACATACACACACACACACACACACACACATATATATATATATATATATATAATATCCAAAAAGTTGCAGTAGTCAGTCTTCATAAAAGAAAGTCTTTATTAACAACTCGTTAAAAACATCCAGGAGGTACACAAAGCAGCATTCAGATCACAGTATCTGCTAACATGTTTCGGCCTTCAGGCCGTAATCATAGCTGTAATACTTAGCACCTGTACCCTTTAAAAAGCAACAGAGCCACCTTGATTGGTCTAAAAACAAAGGGTGTGATCGAAAATGCAAATTTCCTTAATACAATATATCTTAAGGTGCTGTCAAAATTCAAAAACCCTGCACACTGGGAGTAGCACTATATTTAAATAAATGTATATATATAAGGGGTATCATAGTGTTGACGGCAAAAAATATACTACTTTAGTCGATAATGTAAATAAGAAGAGATGAACAATATCAGAAGAGTATATAGTATGAGTAACATATTTTTGTATTTAGACAATGCATTAAACTACAAATGCATGTTAGTTACTCAAACAAATGTTCATCATTAACCATTTACATTATTATTCTTGCTGTCTTTTGTTATTCTTATTATCACCAACAAAAAGAGTGAGAGAAATATAATCTTAATATGATTGAAGTAAAATTAAAATGTAAGATGAAATAAGCATGAGATAATCATGAAATAATCATGAAATAAAACAACCTAGGCTAGACCAAAGATAGACTGCATATTTACATAGAGATACAAACTTAGATCTGAACATCCTAGATCAGAGCTTTCCAAACTTTTCATGTTGGCAACACACTTTTTAGACCTACATTATTTCGCGACACAGTAGTTCAGTTGTACTAGCAAACAGGAGGTTAAACTAACTTGTTTTAAGAGATACAGACAAATACATAAATTATATAACAAAATATATTTACAAGTAACCGTATGTATTAGCAAAAAGTTTAATACCAATAGCTACTTACTATTTTAATGGGATGTATGAGGTTTGTTGGAATATTTGGTGGAATATTAGCTAAAGACACCCGCATTTTATCATCAAGCATTTTTAAGCTTCCACTTCCTATCCATATATCAAGAGCAGAAGCAGCAATGCACTACTGGGAGCTAACTGACTTCAGCTCAGTGTTTAAGCTGCCGCCCTCAGAGCTTTGCGAGTGGCACTGACTACTGCCCGCACTGCAAACACACTGCTATCCCACTCACTGACTACACATGCAGTCACAAGTCAATGTGCCGCCAAAGCCGCCAAAGGGAATAGTTTCAGTTTCCACTGAGCTGTGCCAATAGGTTAAGATGATCTGTGACCCACTAGGTATCAATCATTAGTCAACCATGCGATATGCGTAGCAAGCAGCCCGAAAGTCGGAAACCAAAAAAAAATGTAAAAATAATTTAAAATTAAAAAAAAATTGTGCTGAAGTAGGGACATACGTACACACTGCTGCCGACACACTAATGTGTCACGACACACAGTTTGGAAAGCACTGTCCTAGATGGACACGCTAATAAACTCAATAAATGAACAGAAAGTAAAAAATATATGTAAATATAAAGTAAATGAGAAAATGTGAAAATCAATTCAAAGTACATCAATAGTATCCTTTGGTTATATACCCATACACATATAAATATATACATATGTACTTCTTTGAAAAGAGCACATAAACTTTATTTTATTTTTATTTTATTTTACTTTGTTCGATCTTGTATAGACCATAGTTTTATATTCAATGTAGAGGAAACACAACAAAGGGCCAGTATATATGTATA
>NW_026511049.1:0-50007 GCF_027579735.1 Bombina bombina | reverse complement strand
TATTGTTGCCAACACAATGTATTGTTGTGTCTATTTACAACTTCAATGATAATATTCCAGTGTGTCTAATACATATTTCAAAGAAGCTCTGTTTACAGTAGCCAAAGATTGCCTAAAACATGTCAAGTATACTTAACATTGTAGCTCTTGTATGGAAAAAAAGATGTGAATCCAAAATATCCTTTAGAAATATGTATCTTATGATTTTCCTACTAAATTCACCGTAAATTCTATGGGGCATTTTTGTAGTTTAATCAATAGTAGTGCTTTTCGAAAGGATTGTGATTAGTTTGAATCAGTTGTCTTGTGTCCCTTTAGCAGTTTATTAAAAACAAACAAAAAACAATTAGAACCTGTTTATATAGTAGTCCCTTTTTAATTCTGCAAACTGAAAATATTTTTTACCAAGCTTTTTACAGTCTACAGCTTAAGAATGTACCAAAGTGCGATTGCTTCCAAAAGTGCCTCACACTAAATGTTTTTTTATAAAGTCCAATTATATCTATTAATGCTCACCACTTGCCAGTGTAAATAGCTGCCCTTATTAGTAAGTTTTATGTGCTTTAAACATGTACATTCGTACTAATGAGAGGCTCTTGGGTGATAAGAACATATATTAAATAAGTACTTTTTAAATGTTTACTAATGTAACACTTCTGCAAAAGGGGGGTATTAGAAGTGATGCTTTCAAGTCAATACATCAACTCAATACCCATTTAACCTAGTTATTGCAAGTAACTTTTAAGCATGAGCATTCGGATTGTTTATGTTCCGAACGCGGAAGAAGGCAGCCAGTTGCGGCCTTCAGCTTTATTCAAAGATGCATTTATCTATTAACGTTGAAACACACTGGTCTTAGTGTGTTACACTTTCACTAGAATAAATGCGGCTCCAGAAAAGACCTGAATCCTGTGAGTTGCCACCCTTCTTCCGATCATCACAAATGATCTGAATGTCCATGCCTAGTAATTTGGACATCTGGGATAATTCTCGAGATGTTTTTGGTGTTTATTCATGTATTTTATGTTTTTATATACAATAAAAAAGTGGTAATCTTTTAAGCTACTATGGTCATTTTGTAAACAGTTGTGCACTAACGCTTTGTAACTTCTAATAATAATAAAGTCATTTCTGCATTGGTTTTGTTTGACTTTTTGATATTAAGACATTTGTGAATGTAAAAATCCTATCAAACATCACATATTCGTAACAGTTTACAATAAAACAGCTAAAATGATTTTCATGCTGTTGTGAACTGTTAATTCAAACAAGAAAATCTGTCTTCAGTCTGTTTTTTTTTTTTTAATATATAAATTTTTATTGAGGTTAAAAGTAGGTTACAACATACATGTCACATTGCAAGAGGGATATTAACATATAGGAAGAGCAACGGGGCAAGAACAACATCATATCCGTGATACTTACAAAGATATAGTCATAACCATTATATCATAAAGAGTTTTACCCCGTACAAAACAAATACCTCACTTTTCCAGATTTAGTTTTGCTATAAAACATTTTGCTGATATGCACTCCTAGTTTTATGACATAGAGAATTAAGAGGTCCCCCTACATCATGAACATTCTGTGAACGTATATAATATAGCATGAATACTTGTAAACTTTGGGGAAACACCCTGCAGCATGCATAATCAGCTTTGCAATACAAAAATATTTTGAGAATCTCTTATATCTTGTGGACTTTTCCATAGTCACATATTACTAGCATTACAGTATAAATGAAGTAGAGAAATGTCACATTAATACTTTCAATGATAAAGGTTGCGGTACAAATAAGACAGACCGCATAACTAGCCCTTCCAAGCAGGAAGGTACATTATATGAAAATGGGGGGGGGGTGAGGAGGGGAGGTGGTCATACATGCATGGAGAATGGTATAAACTGACATTTATGGCAATGACGCACTGAGAATGGTAGCACACAGTCTAGCATTATATTTCACTAACATGCAAATTATTTTAGAATCTAAAGATTAACTAGTCAACCTGCACACAACAACATACCAATAGAACAATGTTCATTGATCGCAGAAGATCCTAAAGCCATAGGTGGTGTTATTTGGAGCGTATAAACTACAACATTAATATGGTAGTGCATGGGGTAATTAACCAGCTTATAAATGCTAACATATAGGGAGAGTAGCGTAGCTGACCACAAAAACCCTAGAATCATAAATGTCATAGTTTGAAACAACTAAATTAATAAAATTTGCTCTGACTGGCTCTGTAAACTGAGTGGGTTACAGAGTTTATTAACCCATTGATGAGTGTGAAATATACCATATCTAGTAAGCACCCCAAGTGATAATTACCTAACATTGCATGAGCTGGCGGAACATATAAAACTATTTACTATATAAAACCCATTAACCTGACACTTAACAAAATAGCATAAAAACATAAGAACATAGTCCCGTCCTGTAACCATAAAGCAAGCCCCTCTGTTCAAGAGGTGAATAAAAGAATGCAGTCCCACGGTATCTTAATGTCAGTTCACCTTCATAGTAACATTATCTATTTAGGAGGGCCTTCCATAGCTTCATCTCGATAAAAATGCATTGTGAACTATAGAGGGATGAATATAGTTCCCAAACCTGCTTGTATATTAAATTTTCGGCATTGTCATATTTGCCGTTGTTCATTATGGCCACAATATCGTGCTGTGCCTTATACAGTTTAACCTTGTCAGTCAAAAATGGTGTCGACACATCGGACTAAATGTTGAAAGTTTCGTGTACGATGGGAAGACCATGATGTTAGATTAGATGTACTTAACCTATTCCGGCTTTCCTAGGGCAGAAATGAAGCAGTGCACCATTCGCCTCAGAAGTGTTAACCCAGAAGGAGCGAAGCAAGGTACGCTGTTCCCATGTAAGAGAGAGAGAGCTGTTGCGATGTGTTGTTTATTTTTAGGCCTCTTAGAAAGACACCGTGAGTGACAGGATGGCAGTTAGTGCTAATCGCATCAAGGACCTTTATGTTTCCTTGAGAACCCTGACTTTCGGTAGTTACCAAACCAGCTATGCGAGTGAGATCCTCTCCCATGCGGTGTTGTAGGACCGTGCTGGAAAGCAAGAGTTCATTGCTGATTTCCTCAGTCTCCCGATATGTCCCGGACCCAGCAGATGCGAGACTAGACACATACGAGGAATGCCGGGGCCCCAGGGCATCCCCCCAATCAGTGTCCACCTCGGCTAAGTCCGGAGACAATTCCACCGGAATCCTGCAATTCTCCTCCGATTCCCCAGCTCCATCCAAAACGGCAGCGAGCTTGCCGTGGTGGTGGGTCAGGAGTTTGGTGATCTCAAGAAATATCCCGTGGATATCAGCCATAGTGATTGCGTGTCTGCAAGCGTGGTAAAATGGCCGCCGGCTCTATAGATAGATAGTAGGATTTTCAAGTGTAACCCACAACAGATAGCAGAATAGCAACGTTTAGTGGCTTCTGATCAGCAAATAAAGTTGTGGAAATAGTCCCATTATAATATAGGTTCTCAGGTGTGTCAAAGATCTGGCTTTAAATCATATTTAGCTGAAACTATGCAGGAGCTCTAAAGATCTGCGACCTCTTCTGTGCACTGCTGGCTCCGCCCCCCTCCAGTAGATTTTAGTTGACTAAATCTCCAGTAGATTTGAGTCGACTAAAATCTAAGGGGTTTAGTTAAAGTGTAATGTATTATTTAAGCATTTCTCTATAATTTCCAAACTCATTATATACTCCAGGAGTAAACATAACACCTGTTATTATTTATGGTATTAAGGTTTAAACATGCAATATAAATACAGATTTAGCCGTTGGGATATATAACGTCTTTTTTAAACTTAAAACAAAATAAAACCAAGTTTCATAAACAAACAGAATTGCAACTTTAAAATATAAAAAAACAACTGTAAACTGTACTGGCTGTAACACCATTGCACATATTACCCAATATAAAAACTTTAACAGTTCTCTGTCAATAATTAAAACAAGTATCAAGTAACAACACAACAAAAAGTTTCTGCAGCTAACACAGGCACAGCATAACTTAAAGGGACATTCCAGTCAAAATTTAAATGCACATAGATTTATTGCATCTTTGAATAGAAACATATTTGCAATATACATGTATTAGCAAAAATGCTTCTAGTAAGAGTTATCACTGTTTTAGTGTTAACATTTTTCTCTGCATGTGCATGTGAAGCATAGCTAGATATTTTCACTGCACCCACATTTTAAATAATGCAGCTGCTTAGATCATCACTGGGGCTTGTATCATGTCAGCAATTAACAAATGGAGTCATTACCAGATAGTACAAGCACCTTAGGCTCTCAGAACAAGTGTTGTGTTTAAAATGCTGGTGCACGGTGCATACTTAAATACACTTTTGAAATAGCTATAGCTTTTATTAGAAGCATTTTTGCTAATGCATGTATATTACAAAATTGTTTCTGTTCAATACCAAAATGCACCCATGTGGTTTCCAATTTGGGCTGGAATATCCCTTTAAACCCATACTCTTTTTTTATTTCTTGTTATCCTTATTTGAAAAGCAGAAATGTAAGCTCAAGAGTGTGCACGTGTCTGCAGCACTATATAGCAGCAGTTTTCCAACAATGTTATACATTAGCAGGAGCACTAGATGGCAGCACTATTTTCCTGTCATGTCAGGAATGTGCACGCTACCTACCTAGGTATCTCTTCAACAAATAAGAGAGCGAGCTGCACTTAGTCTTATGGCGCGGTCGGGCCAGGCTGTGACTATACAGCTGGCCCGATGCGCTGAGTAAATATAACAGACCCGCTCAGCAGAGAGCAGGTCTGTGAAACAGCATTTTTTTTTAAATGAATAGGGGAAATTATGTTTTATAAATGTTTGGCTAATATAATGTTATATAATTCTGAACTATGTGCAGAATTATATAACATTATTTTTAAGGTTTACTGTCCCTTTAACTGTTGTAGTATATAACCTGTATTTATCTTAAAATGAAATAAAACCAAGTTTTGTAAATAAACAAGAAGATAGCCTTGCTTTTTTTATATATATTTTTACAAAAGAGCATTAAATAGATATGGATTGATTATAAAACCTTGCATAAAGTGTTAATTTTGACAGCAAATTTTGATTTAGTTTTAGTCATAGTCTGTTGACAAAAATGCCATTTTAGTTTTAGTCGTATTTTAGTCATCAGAATTTCTTTAGTTTTATTGTCATTTTAGTCGACCAAATTAACACTGCTAGAATGGCATTTTAACCCTTTGAGTGCTAACGACAGCTCTGAGCCATCGCAAATTGCCCCAGTCAGGTGCTGACGACGGCTCAGAGCCGTCGCTAGCACTCAGCCACCTTGAGGGCAATATGGGGGCTCCCACTGACTCTCACCCCGGCGATCCGGGCTTTGCGCGATGACGTCACGCGCAATGATGTGATGAAATCACAGTGCAACTTTATTTAGAAAATTACAATGGATAGTATAGGAAATTGGGGGCATGTTGCTTAGAAGCCTGTGTCTCAGGCATCTAAGCAGCTACAGACTCCCAAGACCCACTGTTGGAAAGGTAATCGCTGTTGGGGATCTGAAAATAAAATTAAGAAAAATTAAAAATATATATATATTTAAAAAAATAAAAAAATTAACTCAAATCCAGCTTAGCACCCAGGTGGGAAATTGCTTAGCACTCAAAGGGTTAAAATTAAAGTGAATGTCACTTTATAAAATTAAGAAAAATTAAAAATATATATATTTAAAAAAATTAACTCAAATCCAGCTTAGCACCCAGGTGGGAAATTGCTTAGCACTCAAAGGGTTAAAATTAAAGTGAATGGCAACTTTAATGATAAAGCGTTTTTTAAAAAAAAAATATATATATATAAAAAACAGGGGAACTTTCATTCATGAAAGTTTACATTGCACCAAATTTTACAAATACTTACCTTCTTCTCCTGAAACACCGGATCGCCTATCTCCCCGCCTGCTTCTTCCTGCTGTACTAACACAGCAATGACGAAACTGGCTTCCTCCGATCACGGCGTAGCCTTACCAGATGAACGCTCCTGGGGGGGAAGCCGCGATTGGAGAGAGCCAGTTTTGTCATTGCTGACGAAGTACAGAGGAACTGCAGGCGTGGGATCGGTGATCCGGTGTTTGAGGAGAAGATAAGTATTTGTAAAAACATAAATTATGCTTACCTGATCATTTCCTTTTCTTCCGTTGGAAAGAGTCAACAGCTGCATTCATTACTTTTGGAAAATAAGAACCTGGCCACCAGGAGGCGGCAAAGACACCCCAGCCAAAGGCTTAAATACTCCTCCCACTTCCCTCATTCCCCAGTCATTCTGCCGAGGGAACAAGGAACAGTAGGAGAAATATCAGGGTAAAAAAAGATGCCAGAAGAATTAAAAAAAAGACACCCCACGTTTTTCTTCCTAATTGGAAAGAGTCCACAGCTGCATTCATTACTTTTGGGAAAACAATACCCAAGCTAAAGAGGACACTGAATGCCAAAACGGGAGGGTACAATAGGCGGCCCATTCTTAAGGGGGAACAAAGCCGGAAACCACTACCCAATAAAAACTCCGCTTCGTCCAAAGCCGAAAAAAACTTTGAAAAGGAAAGGCCCCAAGGGCACTGAACCACAAATAGTCCAGAAGCCTAGCTAGAGACTGCAAATTGGACTCAACTGAGCCAACAGCCCCAGGAGACACTGTTGCCCAACAGGTGGTCCCTCACCACTCACCCCTCAGTAATGAGGGAACACCAGCCTAAACCCCCCAATGGATAAGGCAAGGAAGAACCAAAGGGGAACCGAAAGGTCACAACAAAATCCATAGAAAGAAAACCCCAATAGCGAGCCCAGCTCACAAAGACCCAAATGGGTCCTGACAGACAAGGGGAGGCTATGCCCAGACCAAGTAGAAACCAAAGGTTTAGGACCGGGCCTCGAACAGAGAAAACTAACTCTCTCAACATCGTGCAAAAGCACCGAAAGACAACTGAAGACAGAGTCCTCACATCGTCAGAACTAAGAATACTATCGTATTCAGACAAAAAAGAACATGCAACAGACCTAGACGAAAAACCCTGAGTCAAGAACACGCAGCCATCATTAGGATGACCCAGAAGAATACTTGCTGAGAAGTAAAAAAGCAGCCAACAAGAGAACATATTGCAAAAGGAGAACTCCCAGACAGAGGGCACAATCTAGGCAATCAAGCCGCTAGACCTACACACAGGGCTCCAAAAGGGGAAGCACATAACCTCAATGAGACCCACTGCACCCCCAAAGAGAGAGAGGTTACACCCAGAACCCGAAGGTAATGGTAACCCGGGACCCTCAGCTTGTAAACCCAGGCTAGCTACAATGTAACCTAGATCCCAAGAAGACAGTGCATCTCAGAACCCACTCCCAACCGGGCCAGCCCAAGCATCGGTAGGTCTTGAAAACAGGGAAACGGAAGAACCCAAACCAGCTCAAAAAGGATGGAAGAATGGCCACAGCCATCCCAACAGAGCACGGTGCCAACCCAACTCCTTAGAAACAGACGTCAAGGCCGTAGACCCAAAGGAATCTAACAAAAGGCCCACCATAGTCGACATGGAGCCAGCAAGACTCCAATGGAACGTAACAACCCAGAGAAAAACACCCTCTGAAAAGTTAACTCTCAGTTCCAAATCCTGAATCCAAGAGAATCCCTAAGAAAAGGAACCACACCTCCATAAGAAGGAGAATAAGCCCCCCACCCTAAGAAAAAGGGATGGGGACAAAAAAGCAGAGCACCTGCCCACAAGACACAAAGCCACAGGCTAAAGGAGAGATCAATCTCAACTCAGATGAACTTGGAAGGAATCCCCCTAAGGAATTAGCTTGCTAGCATACACCCAATGTGCAATAGCTGCAGCAGAGACACTGCAAACCCATTGCTGCAGAGCAGTGAATCCATAAGGTTACCACAGCAGCTGACCAAGAAACCGACCATAAAGGCGTAAGTCAAGACAATTAGCATTAGCACTCAGACAACCTGGCCAACCGTGACCAGGTCAATTAGTCCAGTAAAAACATAGCCCAAGTTCCCAGGAACTGGGGAACCCTGAAACAGCCCTAGAACCAACAACTCCACAAAGGAAAACACTGAGCAAGCCTCAGCAACCGGAAGCACCAGGGAGAAAACAGATCCAAGCCCCCAATTGTTTAAACAAACAATATCCGAGAACTTAACACCCCGTCTGACATAAAAAACCAGACCACAGGGAGAAATCAACCAATATCCAGATCAACCCAGATAACGAGATAACTCACAAGTCCCGACCCAAGGAAGAGACCACCCTTGCCAAAGTCCAATGCTCCAAAGGAGCTAAGGCGTTAAAAAGTCGTACACGACACTAGAGCCATAGACTCTCAACAGCCTCAGACAACAAGCAAGGGGATACCCCAAGGCCAAAATCACTTGAGCAAAGGCTGGTCTCTGCATCACCTCCATACAATCAGAGGATCATAGAGAGAAAAGGACGCACAGCATCCCCAGCTCCGAGCAGAGCCCAAGGAGACCACACCCAGTGCCCCTAACAGGGAACGAACATATCCCGGAGGGGAACCCAAGTCCCTGAAAGGAGGAGACCTAACTCACATGGAGACAACAGAGGAAGACCAAAAGGTCTCATAAAAACAGCTAAACAGTACACAGTCAATGTGCAATAGCTGCAGCTGGTAACATTGCAACCCATCCGCTGCAAGGCAGCTGAACTACCCAATAAACGACTAGCTGCTGAGGACTAAGTCCAGAAGGACAATGCCCAGGGCCACAAAACAAAAAAGGCCAAACCGCCCAACTCGGCGGCAAGAGGGCGAAAGCTCACCAACCCTCTACTACATGGGAAGGAGCTCTAGGGTCTGACAACCCCAGACACGAGAGACGCAGCGGAACTCCACTGACCCAGTCATCCAAATTGAAGGCTATAAGTACTGAGACAATCCTTCCTGTGTCACGGACCCACCGGTCCTCTAGAATGTTTAGTTGAACACAGAAAATAACATGAGCACTCGACGCCTCTACCGGACCAGCCAAGCAGAGCGGCACCAAGTGTCCGAACAGCTACCAGACAGAACTGAACCCAAACAGGACAAGCCTGCAATACGGGTCCTAATCGTCAAGCCGTATAGATCCTCCCTCAGAGGGGAAGAAGTAAAACAGACATGACATCCTATCAGATGAAAATAAAATACAATGCAACCAGTAGGTCAACGCCCAAGAAGAAACAGGCCTACCGCAGGACCAGCCAAACAGAGCCCTGATCTTCAAAAAAAATGGGAAAGATCTCAATACATGGACAATCAGGAGATTACATCATCCCCACATGTCTAATTAGATTCGCCATTCGAAGAGCAGACTGAGCATTCCCATATCCGATAAGTATAGGATTGTTCAATAACTGGGAAAAACATGTCTGAGTAACACGCGAAAGAACGCAATTCTGTAACGAAAGGCACAACACTCAGGGACAGTCACACCCGCAGGGAACTGTACAGTTCAAGTTGGAATACCTGGGACAGCAGTAGCAGGGAAGGGAAGGCAATATGACCTCTTGAACCCCTGAATTCACCAAAAACTTCCTTTAGAAGAAGTGCAAATTCCTAAAACTAAAGTCTGGTTCTTCCGCAGCTGGAGGTTGAGAGGCAGCAGACTCCGACCCAGAAAGTTCATACTCTGAAGTCTCAGAAAGAACCCCATCCTCTGATAACCCTATCAGTTAAAACCAAAAATTATTTGATGTACTCTGGGAAGGAGTGCAGTATGTAACCCTTCACTTGCGCTTAGCAGGGGAGGAGAAGCATTAAGGCCGCAGACACCGCCGTCTGAACTGCAGAGTAACGTCCGGAGAAAAAAAGGCCCCCCAGATGGAGGATCCGCAATGCCACGGGAAAACTGCATGTGTATAGAGATAATGTAGGGTACGCACCTCACCGGATAACAATGTAGGGTACGCACCTCACCGGACAACTCCTCCTCAGAGGTGGACGGCTCCATGGTATCAAACATGTTTGATATTATTAAGGCATATGGAACATAATTGAGAGGGGGAACTAGGGCCTCCTTACCATATAGACAGGAATAACTCCTTAGGAATAGAGGGAGTGCCCTCTAAAAGTAACAATCCTCCATCGCTAGTGCAATAACCGGAGAACTAGAGAAATAAAACATCTTATTTTATTCAAAAAACGGCACCCACTGACCCAGTCATCCAAATTGAAGGCTATAAGTACTGAGACAATCCTTCCTGTGTCACGGACCCACCGGTCCTCTAGAATGTTTAGTTGAACACAGAAAATAACATGAGCACTCGACGCCTCTACCGGACCAGCCAAGCAGAGCGGCACCAAGTGTCCGAACAGCTACCAGACAGAACTGAACCCAAACAGGACAAGCCTGCAATACGGGTCCTAATCGTCAAGCCGTATAGATCCTCCCTCAGAGGGGAAGAAGTAAAACAGACATGACATCCTATCAGATGAAAATAAAATACAATGCAACCAGTAGGTCAACGCCCAAGAAGAAACAGGCCTACCGCAGGACCAGCCAAACAGAGCCCTGATCTTCAAAAAAAATGGGAAAGATCTCAATACATGGACAATCAGGAGATTACATCATCCCCACATGTCTAATTAGATTCGCCATTCGAAGAGCAGACTGAGCATTCCCATATCCGATAAGTATAGGATTGTTCAATAACTGGGAAAAACATGTCTGAGTAACACGCGAAAGAACGCAATTCTGTAACGAAAGGCACAACACTCAGGGACAGTCACACCCGCAGGGAACTGTACAGTTCAAGTTGGAATACCTGGGACAGCAGTAGCAGGGAAGGGAAGGCAATATGACCTCTGGAACCCCTGAATTTGCCAAAAACTTCCTTTAGAAGAAGCGCAAATCCCTAAAACTAAAGTGTGGTTCCTCCGAAGCTGGAGGTTGAGAGGCAGCAGACCCCGACCCAGAAAGTTCATACTCTGAAGTCTCAGAAAGAACCCCATCCTCTGATAACCCTATCAGTTAAAACCAAAAATTATTTGATGTACTCTGGGAAGGAGTGCAGTATGTAACCCTTCACTTGCGCTTAGCAGGGGAGGAGAAGCATTAAGGCCGCAGACACCGCCGTCTGAACTGCAGAGTAACGTCCGGAGAAAAAAAGGCCCCCTCCAGATGGAGGATCCGCAATGCCACGGGAAAACTGCATGTGTATAGAGATAATGTAGGGTACGCACCTCACCGGATAACAATGTAGGGTACGCACCTCACCGGACAACTCCTCCTCAGAGGTGGACGGCTCCATGGTATCGAACATGTTTGATATTATTAAGGCATATGGAACATAATTGAGAGGGGGAACTAGGGCCTCCTTACCATATAGACAGGAATAACTCCTTAGGAATAGAGGGAGTGCCCTCTAAAAGTAACAATCCTCCATCGCTAGTGCAATAACCGGAGAACTAGAGAAATAAAACATCTTATTTTATTCAAAAAACGGCACCCTTATACCCCAATGGCTGGGGCACTCACCACCTTCTATGACCCAGACAGTACAGAGATTTACGACTCCCCTCTGATAGTCCGGTCAAGAAAGAGGGAATGAATCACAGTGCACAATGCAGGACAGACCCTGCTATGAGAGAAAGCGCGCCAAGCTTGTAAGCTGCATGGCTCTCAAAGTGAAAGTGAAAGCTGTATGTTCCATAACAGCCTATGAGCCTAACATCTCACACATAAAGCAGCATAAAATCAAACAAACATATAAGATTATTATTCCCCCCTGTTCAATAATCCCCCCTAAGGAGATATTAGCCCTTAATTCTGTAAAGATAAAAGGCACCACACTGTGACCCTGTCTTCTGTGTTAACATTATGTAATAAAAAAATGAAACAGTCTTACCAGAATCTACGCTGTGGAACAGGAACACGGCCCTTCAAGTGTGACAGGTTAGTAGCATCGCTCCTGACATGGACTTGAGAGAAGAAGCAGTCTGCGAAACTCATCAACGCCGATTGCTGTAGGAGCTGTTAATATGAGTCAGGATGGTGTCGCAAAGGAAGCTCCCTCTGCATCTCTGGACTCTAACGTTCACCCAGGCCCTCAGGTTGAGAAGCTTATAGGGCTACTTAAAACTCCTGTCCCATTTGCGAAGAGTAGTACCCTCCATAAGAGGCAAAACAAATTCTGACACTTCTCTGTCAACCTCCTTGGACAAAAGGCAAAGAATGACTGGGGGATGAGGGAAGAGGGAGGAGTATTTGAGCCTTTGGCTGGGGTGTCTTTGCCTCCTCCTAGTGGCCAGGTTCTTATTTCCCAAAAGTAATGAATGCAGCTGTGGACTCTTTCCAATTAGGAAGAAAATCCGGTCTTAATGTAAACTTTCATGAATGAAAGTGCCCCTGTTTTTAATAGTTAATGTTTTTTAAAAAAAACTGGGCACTTTATCATGAAAGTTGACATTCACTTTAACTTTTTGACTAATATAAAACACAATGAACTAAAAACATTAAGTTGAAACATTTTGCAGTTTGTGGGGCCAAGTAGCAGCAATTAGTAAACAGAGAGAAGCTGGAAGTTGAAAAGAGAGGGCACCAGACTAGTGGACAAATGTGATGTGCAGCCATGCAACTGCAAAGTTCAAAGCCATGCAAACCATAATGATGCTATTCAAGTTAAAAAATGGAAGGCCCTAGATAACGTACCTAGAATAATTTATTGACTGTCTGTTTAAAACGGAGGTATGAGTGAGGTATGAGTGAGGTATGAGTGAGGTATGAGTGAGGTATGAGTGAGGTATGAGTGAGGTATGAGTGAGGTATGAGTGAGGTATGAGTGAGGTATGAGTGAGGTATGAGTGAGGTATGAGTGAGGTATGAGTGAGGTATGAGTGAGGTATGAGTGAGGTATAGGCTTTTGCGGTTTGGGAAACTTTGCCTCCTCCTGGTCGGAATGTGTACCCCATACGTAAAAGCTCCTGGACACTCAACAACTATATGAAAGAAAATGCAATGCTAGATGAGTTCAGACTCACACAAACCTTCCAAAAAGTAATCTTATCAATGTATTGTAATCCCACAACTTTCATATAAATAGCAGGGTGCCCATTTAAACCAATACAAACTCAAAATAAAAACAAGACTGGGAGGATCCTAATCCCCATTGTTATTTGCCCTCTGCATGAAGCCCCAGGCAGCATTTATAAGTCTCAAGGTGTTTCAAATAAAAGTTAGTGACATGAAACATAAAATTGTCCTATTTGAGGATGTATATACCGCCTCTGATGTTGCAAGTGTGTTATTTATGAATACCGCAACAGTGGAAAATGTTGGATTATGAAACAAGTGTTGAATAAACTTTGATTAATTAAATCCTGTGAGTGCCCTCATACTTAGATCCTTATATATTAGACAACCCAAAGTAATGTGCTATGCCCCTTTTGGTATATTTCATGCTACTGTTTGCCGCCAAACACGATAATATTAAAAAAAAAAATGTTAACTTTTTCACAAACTTTATGATTCTCACTGAAATTATTTATAAACAGCTTGTGCAGTTATAACACAAAATGGATGCAAAAGGATTACCTTCTCACCTCTCTTAAACGATCCCAAACAGCTCTTTCCCCACCCACACCATCTTAGGTACTGGCAGACAGTCTGCCACTATTAAGTTTTTTTATTTTAATAAATACATTTTATTGATTTTCTGCAGTGTAGAATACCCCTTACCCATCCCAACTTCCTGGATTCCTCCCAAAAAGCTCTCTAACCAACCACCTAATGAAGTTCGCCATCTTAGGTACTGACAGCTGTCTGTCAGTACCAGGTTTAAGTACTAATTTTATTTTTGTTAAACAATTTTATTTTTAATAATTCTGTAGTTTAGTGGTCCCCACCTTCTTCCCTGCCATTGCGATTTTAGGGTCTCCCCCCAATAAAAAACAACACATTCTGTAGTGTAGTGTTCCTTCCCTACTTTATTTTTTGTAGTGTAGAGCCCCTCCCCTCCATCAACAATGGATACCAATAGAATTAAGCAAATTTGAAAGTTGTTTAAAATCATACTGATTTAATACTGAGCACAAAAGTATGGTAAAAATGAATATGTATGTTCTAATAATAGGCTACCACTGCTTTACAATGTATATTATTACTGATTTTTACTTGCACATAAGTGGAAAGGTAAATATGTTTGTATATATAATTAAAAAGTTAGGTTGAAGGAAAACATTATATCCTTACTACCTTGCATAAAAGCGTCACTTGTGATTTAAATCAGGCTAAGTGGATAGTCTCTTGTAATCCGCAGCACAAACAGCTGGTCATCACAGGATACACAATAGTCTGGTAAAACTAAAAATAAATAAGATGAATTTCTTATTGGCGATGCCTCAGAGGTTTGCTTTTACAAACAGAAGCATTTAACCTAAAAAACAAACAAAAAACTAAACTACTATTAATATGGTTTTTACAGTTCACCCAAAAAAATGTTTTATTTTTAATTGAAAGTACTTGATTATTTAAGTATGCCAGTCCGAAACAATAAATACAAAATTTTACCTTCATCAAGATATATTTTTTTCATATAATAAATTTCAACAGGTTTGTCTATAACCTGTATTACATTTTTAATATGTGCGTTTTTAATATGTGCAAAGACTAAAAATGTCTTAAGTACTAACCGTAACAATCCAATGAATGGATTGAAATGATATCGCTAAAAATATGGTGTTAATCAAATGTGTGCAACGGTGAATATTCAAGGTGATATTTTATTAAAGTGATAAATAAAATATGAGTGAAAAATTAAAATAAAGTTGAGTTTATTAAATCCTAATATCTAAATACGAACATTGCCAAATGATAGGATAAAATATGATGGTTAGTCAGCAACGGACGGGGACGTCTCCCCAAATTTGAATATATAAAATATAGCTTTTACGGCCTAAAAACCAGAGCAGCTGTCAGCCTAGCATAGAATATAAAAAATATAACAGATATGTATAACAAATATTGCAAGTTATATAAACACATGTTAAAAGAATATTATAAATATACACATATTTAAAAAAGTCTCAATAAATAGCAGAGGGCTTAAATATACAAGTTATTTCTGGGGGGAAAAGCAAGCAGGGATTCTTGCCTAGATGTGCTAATTTCCTATGCAAATATTTACATTGATTTAATATTCTTTTAACACGTGTTTATATAACTTGCAATATTTGTTATATTTATTTATATTCTATGCTAGGCTGACAGCTACTCTGGTTTTTTAGGCCTTAAAAGCTATATTTTATATATTCAAATTTGGGGAGACGTCCCCGTCAGTTGCTGACTAACCATCATATTTTATCCTATCATTTGGCAATGTTCGTATTTAGATATTAGGATTTAATAAACTTAACTTTATTTTAAAGGGGCAGTCTAGGCCAAAATAAACTTTCATGATTCAGATAGAGCGTGTAATTTTAAACAATTTTTCAATTTACTTTTATCACCAAGTTTGCTTTGTTCTCTTGGTATTCATATGCTAATTTCTTAGACCTTGAAGCCCACCTCTTTCAGATTGCATTTTAACAGTTTTTCACCACTAGAGGGTGTTAGTTCACATATTTCATATAGATAACACTGTGCTCGTGCACGTGAAGTAATCTGGGAGCAAGCACTGATTGGCTAGACTGCAAGTCTCTCAAAAGAACTGAAAAAAGGGTCAGTTTGCAGAGGCTTAGATACAAGATAATCACAGAGGTTAAAAGTATATTATTAAACTGTGTTGGTTATGCAAAACTGGGACATGGGTAATAAAGGGATTATCTATCTTTTAAAACAATAAAAATTCTGGTGTAGACTGTCCCTTTAATTTTTCACTCATATTTTTATTTATCACTTTAATAAAATATCACCTTGAATATTCACCTTTGCACACATTTGATTAACACCATATTTTTTAGCGATATCATTTCAATCCATTCATTGGATTGTTAATGTTAGTACTCAACATATACTTGTTACTTTAAGACATTTTTAGTCTTTGCACATTGTAGATTTCTAGTGAAATCACACACATTTATTAATTATGTATTAATTACTCACGGATACCTTTAGCTTCCTTTAGCGCCCTTACCCACCTCTCTACAACTAGTTTTAAATCCTGAAAAGAACGAAGGATCTTTTCTATCTGTAAGGTGTTTGGTATCCAATATATCCAGCGCTCTACTATACCTAAATATATATATAAATAAGTGTTGTTAATTTAATAGTACTTTCACAAATCGTGATAATGCAGACATGATTAACTTTGACATTATTGTAAATATGGCAGCCTCCACGAGCAACACGTGTGTATATAAATATACTGTATGTAGTTTGTTACTCGTGAAGGCTGGCATGTTTACAAGCGTCTAAGCTTGCTCTGAAAAGTCCCAACTTTACTTAGGTCATCAGAGCTCTGAGGTAACGCCCATAGCCTCACTGTAAAGTGCTCACAGAACGCTCCAAGCGAGTCCCAGTTTGCTTGGAGCGCTTGCCGAACGCGGCTTATATTTCAAAGAAACAATGACATGTCAAAACATAAAAAGAATATGGAACAAAAAATAAGTTTTAGGACACAAAGAAAACAAGCAGGCCAAAATGACTAAGACTACAGTAGTGTTAGTAGCAAAGTTTATAGCAATATTATACATGGTTGCAAACACTGCTACCATAGAGTGCTAAAGACCCACTCTCTACGTATCTCTGCACGTTCTCTTGTGTTAGACGATTTGTGCATGCACAGATCATCTAATCAGCCACTCCAATGTAAACAGTGCCTCACAAGATTCATTATTTAGTAGGAGAGCTGCAAATCGGGCATTTGCCGAAAGTGCTTCCCCTAAAAAATAATGCAAATTATAACTATTCCAGAAAAATTTGAATGCCAGCGCATTTAGCAATGTGCCTGGTTTTTTTTTTATTCACTTTATAAATATGCAGGTCAGCAAGTGAATAAAAAAAATACACAGGCAGATTGGCCTAATGGTGAAAATGTCACCACTAATAAAAATAGTAGTTTCCAGTGGGTCGGCAAAGGACATAAAATAACACAAAACCTATACGGGGGAGGGGGTCTTAAGACCACTGCATTCCGGAACAAACACAGATTCCATACAAAGAAAGAACAGTTCAGATTAAACCTGGCAATGCTGAGACCACAATACCATATATGCGGGGTAGCTAATCCAGGTATGAACAACTACTCATGAGCATCATGACACACTAATTGTGGGAGCATTTTATTTGTAAGCTGTATTTGCATCTCCTGGGACGTTGAGGTTCAGACTTGCATGAACAAGCCAGCTACTACAAACGTAAGAAGTAGTTCCTGCTTCTTATCCTTCGTTCCACCTCAGAGGAATTGGAGATAAGTCACACCAAACAGGTTGTTTGACAGGTCTTCGTCTTGCGCTATCGGCTGTTCTTTGAAGAGTTGGTTCTTTTGAACAAATTTAGAGAACTGTTGACTATTTGTGGAAATTAGTTGTATTAAAGGGACAATGAACCCAATTTTTTTTCTTTCGTGATTCAATTAGAGTATGCAATTTTAAGCAACTTTCTAATTTACTCCTATTATCAAATTTTCTTCATTCTCTTGGTATCTTTATTTGAAATGCAAGAATGTAAGTTTAGATGCCAGCCCATTTTTGGTGAACAACCTGGGTTGTTCTTGCTGATTGGTGGATAAATTCATCCACCAATAAAAAAAAGTGCTGTCCAGAATCTGAACCAAAAAAAGCTTAGATGCCTTCTTTTTCAAATAAAGATAGCAAGAGAACGAAGAAAAAATTATACTCTGAGTAAATGAGAAAGTTGCTTAAAATTGCATGCTCTATCTGAATCATGAAATAAAAAATTTGGGTTCAGTGTCCCTTTAACAGTTAACACAGTATAAAAAACTTGGCGCCATACTTAAAAATATTACCCTCATTACTTGTCTTTATAATGAAAAAATGCTGCAACATTTTTATGTAATAACTTGCTTGCTGGGCTGTTTCTTTTTGTAAGCATATGATTTAATACAGGGCTCGACAACTCCATGACTAGGGAACCAGTGGTGCCTTATACTTAGGCCTTGGAGCCCTGGAGTGAAGCCTCCAAGACACCCATGGGTGCCTCCCACAGACAGCACATAGCGCTTCCATGTGCACTAAGTATTTAGCCCCCTGCGGCCTGATCCTTTTTAGGTTGAATGGCTGGGAACTACAAGTTCCAGGATGCAATGCTGCAAAAGAGGGAGAAGTTTCATGCAGGAGTTAGAGCCCTTAAATTAATTTGTATCCCATCTGTTATGCCAGCTGATATGAGAAACAGGTAACATTTTTTAGGACAAAAACACATTGAATCCTTTGTGCTAGATAGTAGGGATGCGCATTTGGATCTTTCGTGAGGATCCGAATGCATAAGTAAGCAGTGCCTCATACCCTTCGAATATTTTTGTAGCCAAATTGATTCTTGTAAAATTCTTAGTGTGGGGATCTTTTACAGGATCAATCCAGCTACGAAAATATCTAAAGGGCACTAGCCGCTGCTTTCTTTCCTACTGTATAGCTAGGGGACGGATTTTTTTCAAAGTCCCTTATACAGTCTGAAAGAATACTTCTGGAAGAGGTCAGGCTTCACAATTCATATGCAATCCTCACCGGAATATTATTAGGTTCCTATATATTTTCCAATAAGCAGTTTGTCATACAATATTTTGATGATATCACCTTGTGTCTCCGTGGTTACAGAGTGTTTTACCCATTACGCTCATAACGTGTTCTAAAAATATATAACTGGTGCTCACTTCCAGCATCCTTACTCCTTTACCACCAAAAAGCAGACACATCGGTCTGAAGTATTGACAAGAACCCATTTTAAGGAAGTATATAGTAATAATTATGTCCACATGAGAAGACGCCATCTTAATAGATCCAAGCTGAATATCCCCATTGGACTATTTCTAAGAGAAGAAATTGTTTAAGGATACAGGATTATGGGGCACAGGTGTAGATTCTCCAAACTAGTTTTAGTGAAAGAGGATATGATGAAAAAGTGATGTCAGAAGTTATAGAAAAAGCAAGGGATCAAGATAGAGGTTCTCTATGAGGATTTAAGAAGAGAACTATTAATAATTTAAAATTAGTAGTAATAGTCAACTCAAGAAAAAGAACGATGAGAATATTGCGGTGCCTTTTGTCACACAAATTGAGCACAACACAAAGTTATGTAGAAGATTATCAAGAGACACTGGCATTTGACTACAACTGATCCAATTCTGGGAGACAGAATTAAAGAGAGAATAAATTAAAGAATATTTTAGCTCCCAGTTTATTCAAACCCACAGGAGAGAATACATGAACATTTGTGTTGTATTGACAAAGGGGATTTAGACGCACATTTATATGAGCACTTTAGGATAGTTCAGAAGAATAATTATAAAAAAAAAATACATTTTGTGGAATACCTAAAGGGACACTCAAGTCAAAATAAAACTTTCATGATTCAGAGTATGTAATTTTCAACAACTTTCCAATGTACTTCCATTTACAAAATGTGCAGTCTTTTTATATTTACACTTTGAGTCACCAGCTCCTACTGAGCATGTGCAAGAATATACCGAATATATGTATTTGTGATTGGCTGATGGCTGTCACATGAAATAGGCAAAACATTGAAATTTGTCAGGGAAAAAAAAATTACTACTCATTTGAAGTTCTAAGTGCTATTGCATTATCTTTTTAGCATGCATTTGTTGATTATGCAAATCTATTGTATTTACCGGTCCTTTAAAGTTAAATTGGAGAGGGGTAATTTTGAAAAAGGTTATCCTAAAAAAAGAAGCAGAATTTATTTATAGATTCAATTCTGTACCCATTAGGACTTAACTAGAGGTTATTAATTTGTGACTTTTTTAATAGAATATAGAATGTTCCATTAGTAATGAGTTTTACTAATGTATTTGAATATAAGTTTTTACTAGCTACATTTTTTATTAATTCAGTTTTAACATAAGTATATATTTTTATAAGGAAGGGTCATAAATAACGTCAACCTCTTCAAAACATAAATGTGAAATATCCGTTTAAGACAGGGCTCGACAATCCCCGACCACCCATTCCTGTAATCCTGGCTGCTACCACCCCTGGAACAAACACCTCAGTCGCACCGCTCTGTTCTCACAATCTCACTCCCAGCAAGTGCTCAACAACTGCATGCTGGTAATTAGCTGGTGCAGCCGCTACTGTGTGACACCTTCCTTCACATGTTTTTAATGGTGGCCATCCTACTGCTTCCTTTTAACTGCCTCTGGAGGCACTTATGGATATATATGGGTGAGGAAGCTGCCTACCATTACTAGCACAAATTGATTTACTGGTTATGCCCAAACACACACCTATTTTTATTATTTGATATGCTTGGCTTGTTTTGCAGCCATAGGACCTGGGTACCTTGCAGTCATTCAATTGATCATGAACTCCTCTATATACTGAAGTATTCTACAGTTAAATGTGAGGTTATCTGTCCAACAGCTAAAGCTTGGCCAAAATTGGGTCATGGCTGCTACAGGAAAATGATCCCAAGCACACCAGCAAATCTACAACAGAATGGCTGAAAAAGAAAAGAATCAAGGTGTTGCAATGGTCCAGTCAAAGTCCAGACCTAAACCCGATTGAAGTGCTGTGGCAGGACCTTAAGAGAGCTGTGCATAAACGAATGCCCGCAAAACTCAATGAACTGAAGCAACATTATAAAGAGTGGGCCAAAATTCCTCCACACCGATGTGAGAGACTGATAGTCATACAGAAAACAATTACTTCAAGTTATTTCTGCTAAAGGTGGTTCTACAAGAATTAGTGATGCACCGAAATAGAAATTCTGGACCAAAACCGAATCCGGAAATCCAGGATGCACTTAGCCGAAAACAGAAACAGAAAATGTCATTTTTTCCAGATTATTTTAAAAAAAATATATATATTTTTTTTTCCATAATTAGACTATTTTATGAATGAATATGAATTGAAAACCTGCAAGCCAATAAAATAAAATAACCACACTTTTTTATTGAAAGCAACACGCTAAAATTGGACAAAAATATCTTAAAACAATAATATGCTACACAATAATGTTACCAAGAACAAAAAAACGATAATGCCATTTTCAGCCAAAATGTTTCTGCAAACAAATTTTGGTGCATCCCTACTTAAAACAATATTAAATATCAATATACTGTATTATTCTGTATTTAGTTCTGTGTAACAGAATCAGATTTTTTTTACCCATTGTATAGTCCTAGAAAACTATTATTATATATGAGAAACAGTACGTCAAGAAATGAACTCAAATAGCAGCTCTAGGCTAGCATCAAATTTGAAATATGCTACACAATAATTTTACCGAAAATAACAGGCAAAAAAAACGATAAACGAAATAGCCAAAAATGCCATTTTCGGTCGAAACGTTTCTGCGGCCGAAATTTCGGTGCATCCCCTAACAAGAATCATAATGTGTACTTAGTTTTTCACACATGGCTTCTCCATTTTGGCTTTATTTTTGTTAAATAAATCATGACACAGTGTAATATGTTGTGTTGTTGTTCATCTGAGTTTGTATTTACCTAATTTTAAGACCTGCTAAGGACTAGATGATTTTTATTATGTCCGGATACATAAAACCATAGAATTCATAGAGGGTATACTTTCTTTTTCACATGACTGTATGTCTCTTGTCCGAGAATAAGTCTAGAAGCACTCGCATTCGTTTTGTATCCATATGCGGTTATAACCATACCTCGCTGCCGTTTTCTCTCTCCCTTATGTTTCCTGTAAACGTAATAGTGTGTTTTCAGCTGAACCTTCCAAGGTCGGCGTCCAACTATTCAAACAGCGGTTTCCGAGCAGCGTGAGCTTTGAGTACGGTGTCTTCTCTGGGACAAACTTGAACAAAGTTCTTGCCAAATACCCTCAGTTTCTTCAAATGGCAACCGGTTCCGGCTCTTTCTTGAGCCTTTCTCAAACCATCTATAGTGTGTCTTAGCATTCTCAAGCAGAATGCTATTTTGTAAAGACCACTGCAATGCTCCGGTATCTCCACCTACAGACCCTCACGTGATCTGCCACACATCAGATGCTGACTGGAAGACCACTATATCAGCCTGTTACTTTTTCAAGTACTGATCCTTGAGAATATATAGGAGCCTAATAGTAGACAGGTGAGTATTGCATAAGAATTGTGAGGCCTGGTCTCTTTCAGATTGCATTCTTTCAGACTGTATAAGAGACTTCTCCATTCAAGAATTCGGGTTTATTTTTTAGTTCCTATCTCATTGACTCTTGGAGGGAGACATCCCTATACTTTTTATTAAGCACATTGGGGTTGCCATTTGCCTTGTTCAGGAGAATTGCCTGGTATTTCGTGGCTGGACTGACCTTGTTAGGCAGATCAGACTGATATACTTTAGGAAAGTTGTCCTCTGTGAAAAGCACAGTTGGGCTAAAAGAAGATACTCTGAGGTGGTAACTGGGCCATAGAACAAGCCACTGAGCTGTTGTACTTTCCTGACGGATTGCTCCTCTTTCCGTATGCAGACGTTTATACAGATGTGCAGTTAGTGCAAAATACTGGAGGATGGCAATGTGGGCCCGGGATTAGAGTATTTTAGAGAAAAAAGCAGACACATATGAAATAATAAAAATAGAGGTGTGTTTGGGTATCACATGTTAAACAATTAGCACTTTACAGTTATGGTAGGCAGCTTGCTCATCCACATCATGGGAAAGGACACCAGGGCCCTGCAGATGAGGCTGCACATCTGCTCCAGAAATATTTGCACTTCTGTCAGCTCCTGGTGTAGTACAAGACAGTACTGCTGTTGGATGGGGCAAACACCAAACACCACCTAAGAGGGATCTGTTTACCAAGTGCCGCCAGGCTGTGGAGAAGCTAACAGGAAGCAGCAGGATGGGCAATGTTAAAACAGGTGTAGGAAGGTGCAACACATTACAAACCACAGCAGCGGGTGCAGAAAGGCATCCAGAATAGTATATCTGCACTGCTGTTCTGCAGCAGCTAATAACAGCATGCGGTTATTGAGCGCTTGCTTGATGTTGCAGTCAAAGTGCTCAAAGTGAACGGGCAGCCCCTGGCAGCAAAGACCGCACACCCAAGGAGTGAGAGGAAATTATATGGTTGTGAAGACAAAGAGGTGGGATGGGGTGTTTCAGGGGTATATATTCCTGGGTTAGTAGCAACCAGGATTACAGGAATGGGTGGCTGCAGTTCATCACAATGGCTGTACACCAGGAAAACCTGTCCTGCAAACAAGTCCATCTGGTATAGGTGGGAGATAGGTACAGACATAATGAGCAGTATCATTAGCATGTGAGCTAACAAGCCATGCAGCACTCAGTGAGACTAATTACACCGCCACACCCCTTAGCCCCGTGTGGCTTAAAAAAAATCCAGGGCGCTAGGCTCAATTTTAAGAGCGGCTGGCTCCCATGGGTGTCATGCACTGAAAACCAGGGCATAAATTCAAGGCGACAGTGGCTTCCTAGCGCCCGATTTTGTAGAGCCCTGTTTTAGCATATTTGTTGGAGGGTTGGAGACTGGGTGGGGGGAGTTTCAGTTGTTCCCAGGCAGCCATCATGTGTGGTATCAGGGTAGACTGTACCTGTAACTGAAAATATCTGGTGAGCCAATGGCAAGTCATATGTGCAGCCACCAATAAGCAGCTAGCTCCCAGTAGTGAAGGATATGTACATATTTTTAAACAAAGGATACCAAAAGAGCAAAAGTTAAAAAAATGGAATTTAAAAATGTCTTATAATTACATGCTCTATCTGAATTATGCAAGTCATATCCCTTTAAAACATATTTTCAATCTAAAATGCCCAGTCAGATTTTTATTTCCTAATTTCTGTGATTATTTTTTTTATTGATTTTTATGTGAGTTTTTCTGCAGGTAGTTTTTAAATTAAATTTTAAATTAGTCAGGTACACTAAAGCACCAGCTTAATTGCAGTGTGTTGAATTAACTGAATAATAAAGTTTCCTAATGCAGTGATTTGCAACCTTTTTTTTGCCGTGGCACACTTTTTTACATAAAAAAATCCTGTGGCACACCACCATCCCAAAATTTTACAAAATCACACATGGTAGCCTAATACAGGATATATATATATACACACACACACACAGACACACACACACTGTACTGTGCTGTCATGCCATGCCTCCTACAAACTATACATGACATATTGACATCATAATGATTGTCTGTGAATGAATGTCAATGTCATGGTTGTAAATGATGCCTGATGAGCCTGTCACATACCTCCCAATATTTCAAAATTTGAAAGAGGGACACCCCCGCACTGTTGTCAGTCTGCCGCGGCACACCTGAGGATCTCTCACGGCACACTAGTGTGCCAGGGCACACTGGTTGAAAATCACTGTCCTAATGTATTGCAGCAGCTGAAAATTGCATTGCAAATTTAGCTGCAGAGGAAAAAATATATTTAGTTGTTTTTTTTTTTTTAAATGTCTCTTAATATAAATTATGTGATGTTAGACCAAGAGCAAAGGAAACAAAATTAAAATGAAAAATATTGTAATTAAAAAAGGTGCATTGCTCACAAGAACGTCTTAAATTTGCAGCTTTGCAGACCTGCAAATACTCTTAATACTCTTTGCAGCTCTGCTTCGTAATCAACTTGTTTTCTTCAAACATTGTATTGCTCTGGCTGCACTGTGTTATGACAAACTTACACACTGCAGCAAGCACACACCATTGTAGAGAACAGCCTTATGTGGAGCAGCACTGCAAAGCACTGACAATTCCTGCATGTGTCCGGTTCTTTCTGCAGACATGCTGCATTTTCTGCAATGACATCTCATATTACAGCATGTTCTGCCTTGGAGATAAAATGTGCAAGTATTGTGATGCGTTTTATATAGGTGGCAGACAGCTGTGTTTTATTTATTCTTCCAAGATTATTTTAACCCCTTAATGACACAAGTCGTACAGGGTACGTCTTACACAAACTGGTCTTTAAAGACCAGCGACGTACCCTGTACGACGGCGGGGTTGAAAACGGCTGGAAGCGATCCTGATCGCTTTCAGCCGCTTTACGGTTATTGCAGTGATGCCTCGATATCGAGGCATCACTGCAATAACATTTTTCCCCATCCGATGCAGAGAGCCATTCTCTGGCCCTCTCTGCACCGGACATCGATGGCCGCAATCGTTGGGGGTGGGAGCAGACGTGTGAGGCGGGTGGGCGGCCATCGATGGCTTGTTGAGTGCAAAGGTGGGCGGGATGGTGGGTGGGGTAGCGGGGGGGCGCACACGGACGCGCGGGGGGGAGGTGGGCCGATGCGCGTGGGGGAGGCGGGCGTTCGCGAGCACAGGGAGGGAGCGGGTGGGAAACATTACACTATGGAACAGTTTGTTTACATTTAGAGGGAGAGAGGGGAATAAAAATGTTAATATAATTAATCGAAGTGATCTGGGAGGGGGTGGGGGTTTTGTCTTGGGGGAGAGCTACACTACAGAAAAGTGGGGAAAAAATATATATATTTTTTTGTAAACTGGGTCACATCAACATATGTAAATATGCTAAAAAAAAAAAAAAGATACCTTTTATTTTAGTACTCGCAGACTGCCAGATGGCGGGGACAATTGTGGCATGGGGGAGGGAAGAGAGCTGTTTGGGAGGGATCAAGGGTTCTGATGTGTCAGGTGGGAGGCTGATCTCTACACTAAAGCTAAAATTAACCCTGCAAGCTCCCTACAAGATCCCAAATTAACCCCTTCACTGCTAGACATAATACATGTGTGATGTGCAGCGGCATTTAGCAGCCTTCTAATTACCAAAAAGCATTGCCCAAGCCATATATGTCTGCTATTTCTGAACAAAGGGGATCCCAGCTGTTTGTAAATAATTTCAGTGAGAAACCTAAAGTTTGTGAAAAAATTTGTGAAAAAGTGAACAATTTTTTTTTATTTGATCGCATTTGGCGGTGAAATGGTGGCATGAAATATACCAAAATGGGCCTAGATCAATACTTTGGGTTGTCTTCTAAAAAAAAAATATATACATGTCAATGGATATTCAGGTATTCCTGACAGATATCAGGGTACCAATGTAACTAGCGCTCATTTTGAAAAAAAGTGGTTTTGAAATAGCAAAGTGCTACTTGTATTTATTGCCCTATAACTTGCAAAAAAAGCAAAGAACATGTTAACATTGGATATTTCTAAACTCAGGACAAAATTTAGATACTATTTAGCATGGTCGTTTTTTGGTGGTTGTAGATGTGTAACAGATTTTGGGGGTCAAAGTTAGAAAAAGTGTATTTTTTTCCATTTTTTCCTAATATTATATAATATTTTTAATAGTAAATTATAAGATATGATGAAAATAATGGTATCTTAAGAAAGTCCAATTAGTGGTGAGAAAAACTGTATATAATATGTGTGGATACAGTAAATGAGTAAGAGGAAAATTACAGCTAAACACAAACACCGCAGAAATGTAAAAATAGCCCTGGTCCTTAAGGGAAAGAAATTGAAAAATGGCCTTGTCCTTAAGGGGTTAATGGAAAAAAAAATATTTTCAGTAAAAGTTATTTTAAAATTAAGAAAATTGCTACATAGCCGTGCTGGGTTCATAATTTCTCTTGTTTTCGGTTTCTGGCTAAAGACACATACACACTCCTGAGTTTATCTAGGATTACACTTTAAAACTAAGCAAAAATAATAGACGCAAATTGGAAAGTTGTTTACAAATTAAACTTAAATAGATTGGATATAGCTTTAAATTTTACTTTACTGGCCCTTTAATTCTACCACATTTATACGTCCGTACTTTTACTGGCATAGACAAGATCAGCCACTGAGAATTTGATAGCAAATATTGAATTGTTTTAGAGTGCCTTATCTTATTCCCTCTACTGAGTTCAATTAAGGGCATATTTCTGGCATTGTTAGGTTTGTGAAGTCTGCAGAGTGCTCTTCCAATTCTCAGACAACTACAAGAAAATGTGGGAATAAAAAAAAAAAAAAAAGAAAGAATAATGCTCCTGTTTGTGTAAATAGTCTTTTCATGTGCAGAGGAAGGGTTGTTTTTTTTGCTATACAACCACTTTCAGTGGGTGTTCCAGCTAACATTTTCAACAGAGCTAAACTGGGAGCTTCTACATTCTACAAGTTTTTAAACAGTTTTATACTGGATTTTTATATCAGTATATGCGCAAATTATTCTTTATAGTAGTGTTTATTACATGAAGTCATATAAAAATTGGTGTTTAGTGTCACTTTAACAAACTGTTATCCATTTTTTAACTCAATCAGCTAAGCCAATTTATATTTGTTCAGAGAAACAAGAATCTATGAGCCATGACATCAACAAAACAGCAAAAATCAGTCTAACCATAACTTGTAGGTGATCATTGTTATTCCAGTGATCACTTGAGGGCTATAAAAGGAAATGCATTCCCTCATTTGAATGCAGGAAACACATTTTTTCAAATATATATTTTGATGGTGAGGAGTAATGAATAAGCGGTTCTTTAGATTTACCAAACTTCAGAATAGGAGCAGTGATGAGGTATATGTGAGGGCTCAAAAGCTGCCTCCACAGCTTCAGAAAAAGAGCCCAACACCTTAAAAATGTATGTGTTGCCTAGTTAGGGCAGGTGATCGCCACCAACACAGCACCTGCAAATTAAGGAACATGAAACCCACATTTTTGCTTTTATGATTCAGGCAGAACATACAAGTTTAAACAGACTTTCCAAGGTACTTCTATTATCAAAGTTTCTTCATCCTTTTGGTATCCTTTGCTGAAAGAGCAGTATTGCACTACTGGGATCTAGGTGGACACATCAGGTGAGCCAAAGGCAAGCTAACTATGTGCAGCTAGCTCCCAGTAGTGCATTGCTGAGCCTACCTAAGTATGCTTTTAAATAACGGATACCAAGAGAAAAAAGTCAATTAGATAAAAGAAGTAAACTAGAAAACTTCCTTAAAATTGTATGTTCTGCCTGAATCTTGAAAGAAAAATGTGGGGTTTCATGTCCCTTTAAAGTGGGATGTGACCCTTTGATAAAAAAAAAAAGTGAATCTCCCTTATCAGATGATTGCCCTTAAAGTAATGGTAAAGTTAACCTATTTCAAACTTCAATCCCATATGAAGTAAGCATCAAAACAGAATATTTATTTTATAATTACTAAACACTAGCTTTATAAAATTTATATTATATTTATACCTGTGATGTGTTCTTCCTCCGCCCCCCTTATAGTTCCTGCTTTTAATCTTCCTTGACGTAGAGAGCAGTCCCACCAGCTCTCTACGTAGGCTGCAATGCACCTTCCGCAAGAGAGGCCATTCTGTGCATGCGCATTTGTCCGTCATCCGATCCCACACAAACAACGAATCACATGATTCATTGTTCACTACTTTAGCAATGAGTTGCGCAAGGAGGATGTAGAATGGCAATTTTGCACATGAGCAGCTCTGAAATAAGGATTTTTTTTTTTTAATGCCGATCGTCAACTGTTCCTATTGAATGCAGCAAAAAAGTCACGGCAGGAGCAAGAGTATTTATGCAATAATTTATGACCTTTGCTAATTAGGATCATGTGACTTATAACCTTTAAATTGAATACCCAAGCTTGTTACATCAAGCTTGCTTGTTAGATCAGTGCAGCATGTGCATTTCTCCAAGTGTGCTAGTTCATAAGTGTAGGGAATTATAACAAGGAGTTAGACAAAGGAGTGGACAACAGAAATAAGTACTTTCAAATCTCCCAAATTAACTGCAAACATGCTACACTTTCTAATGTCTGCATTAACCTTTTCCTCCCTTCTCCTTAAAGTCACAGCTATTCCTTTCACAAACAGCACACAGACAATTCATATTTCTCCTTCTCTTCTACCTTCCCCCCCTCTACAGCACACATGAACTCTATTCCTATCTCACATCCCTCAGCCAGCCATGCTTCACTGATCCTAAACTTAAACACTCACATATGACACATTCTCATCTCCTTTCGCTCACCACCTTTCTTTTTCTTGCAGCTGGGATGTCTCGCATAACCCAGGTCCACCCTCTGCTTCCATCAGCTCACTACGCCAAATAACACCTCATATACCTTGCCCACGTAACCCTCTAAACCTCATCAACTACACCTCGGTTAGCACACCCCAATTCTCGTGTGCCCTTTCGAATGCACGCTCTGTATGCAATAAGCTTACATCTATTCACGACCTATTTATCTCACGTTCACTTACCCTGTTAGCCCTCAATGAAACTTGGCTTTCCTCCTCTAGCACAAATGCTGTAGCCTCTCTGTCCTATGGCGGGCTGCACTTCAGTCACAAACAAGGAGGGGGAGTAGGAATTCTCCTGTCTCCACACAGTACCTTTCACTGCATTCCTTCACCCCCATCTCTTTCCTTTTCATCTTTTGAAGTTCATGCTATCCGCCTCTTCTCCCCTCTAGCTCTTCGTGTTGCAGTTATCGGCCCCCTGGACCAGCATCACAATTTCTGGAACACTTTGAAACCTGGCTTCCACATTTTCTCTCTTCTAATGTCCCTTCTCTCATCTTAGGGGACTTCAACATACCCATTGATAATCCTAACATGCCTGCTGCCTCTAAACTTCTATCCCTTACTACAGGGCTTGACAAACCCATGAGCCAAGGAGCCACCGGCTCCTAACGTTTTAGGTTAGTCTCCAAATATCTGTATTCAAATAACTCTGTCTGGCTCCTAAAAGTAGATCTGGCTTCTTAATATTCTTACTTGCTCCTAAATTATAAGCAGATTTGTCGACCCCAGCCTTACTACCTCTTTTGGCCTGTCCCAGTGGACAACATCTCCAACCCACTGTAAAGGCAACTCCATAGACCTGGTCTTCACTAATCTCTGTGCCGTTTCCAACTTCCTTAACTTCCCCTTTCCTCTCTCTGACCACCATCTACTAACTTTCTCTCTTACTCTACCTGTTACATCTTTGCAAGCTCCCAAAAAACTGCTACCTTACAGGAATTTAAAAGACTTGGATCTCACAGACTTTTCCACACAACTGAATCCTCTGCTCTCTGACATTTCATCCCTCTCTTGCCCAAACCTTGTTGCTTTACTGTATAATTCGGCACTAAAATCAACACTGGACAAAGCTGCACCCTCCACTGTTCGTCGTACATCAATCACTCGACGGCAACCATGGCCCACCAAACAGACCAGATATCTTTAGCGATGTTCACGGGCTGCTGAACGGCAGTGGAGGAAATCACGCACCTGTGCTGATTTCCAGCATTATAAATTCATCCTTAAGTCCTACAACTCTGCGCTCAGCCTGGCCAAACAATTCTATTTTTCCTCCCTTGTGTCATCTCATGAATCCAACCCCAGAAAGCTGTTCCCAACCTTTAACTCCCTTCTACGTCCGCCTGCACCCCCGCCCACTAACAACCTCACTGCTCAGATTATTGCTGATCACTTCAAAAATAAAATTGACACCATTAGAAAAGAGATCTGCACCTCACACCCTTCAAACACAGCAATCCTACCCACCCCTTCTATTAACAAAACTCAATGCTAGTTCCCCCCTGTAACAGAGGAAGAAGTCTCTGTACTCCTATCCTTGGCTCATCTCACAACCTGCCCACTTGACCCTATTCCTTCACAACTTCTTCCCTCTCTCTCTGCTTCACGAGCCCCTACCCCATCTCATCTCTTTAACCAATCTCTCACCGCTGGCAAATTTACGGATACATTCAAGCATGCGTCAATCATACCAATCCTAAAAAATCCCTCGCTTGACACCTCCACCCATTCTAACTATTGACCAGCCCAGAAGCAGAACTTTTTTTCACTTTCTGCGATGAGATTTTTTGTAGTGAATATTTTTCTGCAGGTCATTTTTAAATAAAATTCGGTTTTAAATCATTCATAAACAAACATTTATTTAAAACTTGGTAAACGTTCACATGTAATGTGTGTGTGTATATGTGTGTGTATATGTGTGTGTATATGTGTGTGTATATGTGTGTGTATATGTGTGTGTATATGTGTGTGTATATGTGTGTGTATATGTGTGTGTATATGTGTGTGTATATGTATGTATGTGTGTGTGTGTGTGTATGTATGTATATGTGTGTGTGTATGTATGTATATGTGTATGTATATGTGTGTGTGTATGTATGTATATGTGTGTGTATGTGTGTGTGCATATGTGTGTGTATATATGTGTGGACTGACCCCATTCTATCATTACCAGCTCTGCTCAGCTGACAATCAAATATAAAGTCCCCTATGCCACCTTTTGTGCATATATGCTTAAAGAACCACAATATAGTTACCATTCCTTTTTCCCCAAGAAAAATAAAAATAAAACCAGGGTGGTGATATACATTTTAAATGTTAATAGAATTTTTGTTCTGTTAACATTTAAAATGTATATCACTCACAACCCTGGTTTAATTTTTACTGTTCTTGAGGAAGCACTGCTATAGTAGGCAAACAAAAGTAGACTCTCTTTCATCACAGAAACTTACGCTAATAGTAATAAAATACTAGTCTACTAGTACTAATTATATTAGTATTATTATTATTGCTATTATTTACAATTTGCAAATAACAAGGCTTTGGCTGTTCATTCATTGTTTAAAATCTGATTCCAATATTTAGTGAGGGAAGGTGATAATAACAAACTGACCCACCACAATAACCAAAATACTACCAACCTAACAATAACAGTGTCTTAGGGCGAGTTTTTAGAACATATTGGCATCATTTTTTTTAATTTTTTTTTCCAGAGAAGCATTTAAAAAAAAAAAAAAAAAAACAAGCTTATTGCAGTAATGCCAAAAGAACCTGAATGGACTGGAATGTATTCTTTACACTCACACAGCCAGTGAACAAAGCAAGATAGTATACATAGACACACACATGTATAGATTATATTAACACTGAGGGTGTGAGGACAGGAATAAAACATTTGTAAAGGAGAGGAGTTTTGGTAACACTGGACTGGAGAAATACTGGATTATCAGATAAAAATTACTGTAGAATTGAATTGTGGCCCCAGGGCGGCTTTGGCTAGGGACATGGAAGGGCTCAGGAGGAGTAAATTAATTTAGCAATTTCCACCCAGTAAGTGCCATAGTACAAACAAAAAAATCTGCTTAAAGGGCCAGTATACACTGAGGACTATGATTTACATTCAGTGGGCTCATTACACAGACCTGCCCCTGCATTAATATTTCAATAGAGCCGAGCGGTGGTGCCGCGGTAGTGTGAGGAGAGGGCTGAGTAAGAACAGGAAAAGAGCGCACAACAAATGTTTACATTTGCACTCAACTCCTACTGCAACGCATCACATCACATCATTCTGGGAGACCATAGACCGGCAATGTGTGCAGTATGCCTCAACAGCGTATCACCTACAGCACGTCTTAGCTATGATCTACATTTACAGACCGGCCCCTGCATTAATATTTCAATAGAGCCGAGCGGTGGTAGTGTGAGGAGAGGGCTGAGTGAGAACAGGAAAAGAGCGCACAATAAATGTTTACATTTGCGCACATCTCCTACTGCAGTGCATCACATCATTCTTGGAGACCGCAGACCGGCAATGTGTGCTGTATGCCTCAACAGCACGTCTTAGCTATGATCTACAATCACAGACCTGCCCCTGCATTAGTGTACAGCATGTGTAACCTCATCACCCACTTGCACAGCATTTCTCCGGTATATGGGATCTTGCAGGTCACCATACTGTACACTAATGCAGGGGCAGGTCTGTGATTGTAGATCATAGCTAAGACGTGCTGTAGGTGATACGCTCTTTTCCTGTTCTCACTAAGCCCTCTTCTCACACTACCGCCGCACCACTGCTCGGCTCTATTGAAATATTAATGCAGGGGCCGGTCTGTAAATGTAGATCATAGCCAAGACGTGCTGTAGGTGATACGCTGTTGAGGCATACAGCACACATTGCCGGTCTATGGTCTCCCAGAATGATGTGATGCGTTGCAGTAGGAGATGTGCGCAAATGTAAACATTTGTTGTGCGCGATTTTCCTGTTCTCACTCAGCCCTCTCCTCACACTACCGCGGCACCACCGCTCGGTTCTATTGAAATAATACAATAATAATAAAACATTTTTAAAAAGCTTTTACTCCTTCTGCTTGCCCGCAGCAGGGCTAAAGTAAAAAAAAAACACATGCCCTGTGCCGAGAACTGACTTACCTCACAGTCGCAGAAGCCGTTCTGGTGGGTAAAAGTATCAATAATGATATTGCATAAAAAAGTATCAATTTCAGGAGTAGAGCAGCCATTAGACAATAATTTAAAAGTACTGTCTGCACTAAAAATGTGCCGGTTGTCCATTTGAAAGCACTGCACTGGCCAGAAGAACAAAAAAAAAATTCTGTTGAAGAAAAAATTCTCTGTTTAACAGACCTGGCCATTCTTTCTGCAGGCAGGCTCCACTTTCTGCGATAATATCGCAGATCGCACTATGTTCTGCCTTGGGGTTGACCAGTCTCCTTACTTTTCTTTGCTTCAAAATTATTGGAACGACTGGTCTACAATCATCTTACTCAATTTCTTACAACTAACTCCTTACTTGATCCACTACAATCTGGTTTCCGCCCTAAACACTCAACAGAAACTGCTCTTGTTAAAGTAACAAATTACCTGTTATCAGCTAAAGCAAAAGGCCACTACTCCTTACTAATTCTTCTTGACCTATCCGCTGCTTTTGACACAGAAGACCATCCTCTCCTACTAAAAATACTACATTCATTTGGCATCCGAGACAGAGCCCTCTCCTGGTTTGCCTCATATCTTTCAAACCGCTCGTGTTCAGTTTCCTTTAACAACATATCTTGCGATCCTATACCTTTCTCAGTTGGAGTACCGCAAGGCTCTGTCTTGGGTCCCTTACTTTACTCTCTCTATACATCCTCCCTTGGAAAACTTATAGACTCCTTTGGACTCCAGTAACACTTATATGCTGATGATACCCAATTCTATCTTTCCTCTCCTGATATCTCTCCCTCTTTACTCAACCAGATTTCTAACTGCCTCTCTGCAATTTACTCTTGGATGTCCTCACACTACCTCCCACTCAATCTGTCCAAAACTGAGCTGCTTCTTATTCCCCCCTCTTCGAGACATCCAACACCTGACATTTCTCTGACAGTTGGAGACTCTAATCTCAACACCTCACCCCAGGTCCGCTGTCTTGGGGTAACACTAGACTTAGAGCTCACATTCAACCCACATATACAAGCGCTTACTAAATCCTGTCGTTCACACCTACGTAACATTTCCAGAATTCGTCCCTTCCTTACTCAAAAAAAACGACAAAAATACGTATTTATTCCCTCATTTTGTCACACATTGATTATTGCAACCTACTCCTAAATGGCCTTCCAAAACACCGCCTCTCCTCCCTCCAATCTATTATGAATGCTTCTGCTAGACTCATCCACCTACGTCTCCGATCTACATAAGCGACTCCACTCTGCCAGTCTCTACACTGGCTACCCATACACTCCAGAATACAGTTTCAAGTATTAACCCTAACTTACAAAGCACTAAATAGTCTAAATCCCAACTATATTTCCTTTCTTATCGTGAAATATTCCCCATCCCGTCCTCTTCGATCAACCTCTGACCTACATCTCTCCACTCCTGTTATCTCTACATCCCACTCCCGCCTCCAAGACTTCGCACATGCTGCTCCTGTCCTCTGGAACTCTCTACCCCGCTCCATAAGACTGTCTCCAACCTTGTATAGCTTCAGACGCTCCTTGAAAACCCACCTATTCAGAAAGGCGTACCATATCTCCTCCAACCCTCATCTGAACCAAAACTAATACATGAACTGCCTGACTCACTACTGCAACTACAACTGATGCAACAAGCTACCCCAACCTTATGTCTCTGCACCCTAAACCTGTAGACTGTGAGCTCTCCGGAGCAGGGCCCTCTTCCTCCTGTGTACTATATTTGTTTAGTTTTATGTTTTTTATTTTTAGCAAAAATGTCATTGTATACCCCATCATTGTACCCAGCGCTACGGAATTTGGTGGCGCTATACAAATAAATGATAACAATAATAAGGGTATGATTTCTGTGTGAATATATTATTTTCAAGTATTTGTAGGCACTATATTACTAAACTTGTTGAATGAAAGTTACACATATTTTATACGATACCTGCAATGGTTAAGTGTTGGCAGGGAAAGTTTACCATCACTTTAAGGCTCAACAAAAGTTTACAAAAGCCTGCCAACAGAAAACATGCCATGTGTTCAGTGAGGCAGGTCATAACTTTCTCAAAGTGATCACCATCATCCTAGTGACCCTCACAACGTTAGCAATATCACTGGGAGACTAAAAAGGAAATGCAGCCTGCTTAAGAGAAGGCCACAGTAGTGTCCTCTACATGTGGGGAGACATAAAGAACACCACAAAACAGTTAGAGACTCTTATGAACAATCTCTAAACATTGTATTTTATTATTATTTTTTCAATAATGGCAATACAAATAGAAATTCTTGTTAGAAGAATTACCATATAGGTAAAGAAACACTAGAAATACTGTATTATAACTATTACAATCGTATAACACTTACACACACTACTGCTACTTGTTTGTTCCCATCGTTCATAAAATGTCTGGATTATTTTACGCATTTTTAGGTGATGAATAAGGACAGAACCTTAAGTGACCACAGAACAGGGAGATGCATATACAAAACAAAAAAAAAACAAAAATAGATGAACTTGACTGATGTAATTTTCATTGTCAGTGATTACCTGAGTAACCTCAGAGGATTTGTTATATTACAACAGAGTACAAAAACCACCTGCTTGAGTATTAAAAGGGACAGTAAACGTTGTCCCAGAGGATACATGAGTTTGCACTATGTGCAGAATTATGTAACCCATGGATAAGCCTTTCCATTGAAACTTTTTTCCAAAATAACTCATTTGCAGGCTAAAAAAATACCTCATAAGAGAGCCATCCTATTCAATGCAGCAGTTTTGTTTTGTTTTTTTGTTTTTTTTGTTTTTGTTTTTTTAACTAGTGCGTCATGTGCTCACAGTCTAATCACAGTGCGCCTGATTACGCCATTCAACTATATGTAGCGCAATGCAAAAATTACTAACAAATTAGGCTATTCAATTATTGCATGAAAAATCAATTAACTTGTTGACAATAACAATAGCAAGCTTTATGATTACTTTACTATTGTCTGTGAAAATCTTTTATTTATTTTTATTTCAATCATACTGTAAGTACAGCGATGGCCTTAGGTATCGAGGGCTGACATAACTACCTAAGCATGGAGGCTGTCACAGAGACTATGAGCCTGATAATCTAAAGATCTCCCCTGGCGAGATTATCCAAGAAGTCTCATCAGTACTGCAAGGCCCCTCAAATAATTTTAGCTTGAGAGTTGTTTATATTGCTATGAATGGCTCTGGATGTGAAGTAGAGAAGACACAAGCCACAATATAATGCTCAAAAAAGCCCTCAAAGATTTTGAGATTGAATTCTCTCTATGCTGGCAAGTTTTTGATAATCAGGCCCTCTGTATGCTAAGCATATAAAAAAAATGTAAGAGAGCATTTACTGGGCCTGCATACTTAGGTACAGTCATGGTGGCCTCTTCTATGTAAGACTGTAGTGTGCCTGCCACATTGTTTTATTTACATTATACAATTAAACTATACCACAGTGACAAATCTCCATAGACAGCCAAATCAAGGTAAGGTTAAACAGAACACCTGCTGTTGTTCTTATCAAGTTTGTGCAGTTACAATGCTGACACGTCATAGAAAAATATTAATCTGAAGGGTTAATACATTTATTAAAAAAGTAAGCGCATTGAATGTAGTTACCAGGAAAGGCTTAAGCGTATGGATATAGATATATGTAAAAAAGACAAAAAGTTGAGATGAAGAAAATGTTAAAGGGATAGCAAGATCAAGATGTGCATTACACTTTGAAATACAGACAGTCCCCAGGTTACGACCAAGAAAGGTTCTGTAGGTTTGTTCTTAAAGGGACACTCAATCAAAATTAAACTTTCATTATTCAAATGAGCATGCCATTTTAAACAAGTTTCCAATTTACTTCCATTAACAAAATGTGCACAGTCTTTTTATATTTAAACTTTTTGAGTCACCAGCTCCTACTGAGCATGTGCAAGAATAAGTGTGTATGCATTTGTGAATGGCTGATTGCTGTCACATGGTATGTGTATGCATTTGTGATTGGCTGATGGTACAGGGGGAGTGGAAAAAGACATAACTTTTAAAAGTGTCAGAAAAAAAATCCACTACTCATTTGAAGTTCAGACTAACTGCTATTGCATTGCCTTGTTATCTTGCATTTGTTGATTATGCAAATCTACTCTGCTGACTGGTCCTTTAAGCTGAATTTGTATGTAAGTTGAAACAGGCACTTTTTTTAGGTGAAACTCTAGCCAAACATTTTTTTAGTTTTGGATAGCATAGGGAAAAGTTTGTTTTGCTATCTTTGTCCCTGTTAAGAAAATTTCACATCACTTTCTGTCCTTGTGACAACTGCATTCTGAGTATTTTGGGTTATCCTGGAAAGAAGGATTAGCAATAAAGCTCTACTTTCTAGACCAGAGCGGGAGCGAGCTACATTCATTTTAATGGCGCGACCAGGCACACTGTGACTAGACAGTGTAGCTCTGTGGAAAAACCAGACTAATTATATAACAGTTTGTAAGTTTACTGCCCCTTTAAGTCGGATGTCTGTAACCCGGGGACTGCCTGTATAAGAATTTTTGTACCAGATTAAGCAAAAGGAATCAAATTTAATTAAAACCTATGACCAGATCAGAATTCAATCTTCCAAAGACCAATTTTTTTTTGCATATCTTTAACTGAGCCATTTTTTTTATTGCCTAAATGCGAATTATGGGTTACATTGGAATCTTGGTGAATAGGAATTAATTGTTAATATGTACTGCATTTATAAGACTTTACTTAAAAGGTTCAAAGGGGTCTGACCTTGATACTTAACGCAGAAATGGCAAAAAGATTTTACGGGAATAACTAAAGAAATAATTATTCAGTTTTAGATTGTAAAGACCTCTGTAGCGTTAAATTGACCTAAATCTCATTTTAAATTGATAGACAGGAGTAGGGCTGCAACTAAGGATTATTTTCATAATCAATTAATTGGCCGATTATTTTTTCGACTAATCGGATAAAAAGAGAATCAATAATAGTTTTCTATGTTTTAAATAAAATCCACATAATGAGTGTTACAAATATAAACTTCAGACTAAAACTTTACATTAACACAACTGTTTCTTCAATTTTTAAGCAGCAGAGCACAGTTTTATAATTAAACAAAACAAAACCACAAACTGTTTGAAAAGAGGTAGAACTAGAAAGAGTTAGACTATCACTGTTAATAACATTCTGTTATTCACTCTTTCAGAAACTTTGCATTGAAATGCAAAAATCTCAACATGTCCACATGCTTCTGGCTAAGGCTGGTTCTCTGTTTGCAGCTATATTTCCTGCAGCAGAGAAAAGGCTGTTGAGGTGTATAAGTAGGGTTTTGCCAATTTCACCAAAGTGGGATATTTATCTTTGTTAGCTCTTCACCAATGCCAAGTGTTTTTTTTACCTTGGCAAGGGGCCTCTCATAGTAACCCTTGACTTCATTCTAACATAAAAATATATTTTATATCTATATGCAATGGTAAATAACCAGCTATAAGGTTAGGGGAAATATCTAGTCCGCTCTAAAAATAACGAATATATACTTATAAAGGTTGAATCTGGTACATATTATCACAATTTATTAAAAATATAAAAAAAAAACAATAAAAAACAAAATCAGAAGCGCTAAGGACTGAATATCAATAACAGGACAAAGCCTTACACATTTATTTATACAGTACATATAATCAGCAATAGCAAGCGATCTGCTAACAATTGTGCAAACAGATAATAGTGCACATCAATTTAAATAACTCCCATCAATCTAGGGGCTAGGTGTAAATAACAAGTTCAGCACTATATCATGAAAAGCATAGTTCCAAATCACCAGATTTAATATAAACAATCCAAATGATGACTATTATATCCGGGTTGCACATAAGCCAGGGGTAGTTGTAAACGTATACCGTCCTGAAAAAGTGAAAAGTAGACGTCTGTAGACATCCTTTAGGCTAAGGACATAACCATAAAACACAATACCATGTGCAGGAGTTCATTGGAGTGAAGCAGCTGGTGTTGTGCACAGACCAACTAATTGCAAACCAACTAATCGATTATGAGATTCGTTGACAACTATTTTCATAATAGATTATTATCGACGATTATGACGATTAGTTGTTGCAGCTCTAGACAGGCGTTATATTACCCCAATAAGCTTAGCCAAATGGCAAGATACCAATCTTGGAATCTGTAAAATCTATTTCTTCCCAAATTATAAAGAAACAACTTAGGGGTCAATTTATCAAAGGGTTCTCACAAGAGAACCTGCAGTTCGTATTTATCAAGCAGCAGTCATCAGACCGTTGCTTCCCTAACTCTTCTCCACCTCTAAGGTGGAGAATTTACTGCCCGCACGTGATTGGGGGCAGCTTTCTTGTGCAATGCTGAATTCCGGCAGAATTCAGCCCCCAAGAGGCAAGTTGTGGCGGACAGGGCGCATATGTATGCTCCTGTCCACCGTAGCTTCACAAACCGACCCCTTAATATCCAACTGTTCACAGATAAAAGTCTAAAAAAAATATATATGTCTTAAAAGGTTAGAGGTAATCAAATCATTTACCTCCACTACAGATTATCTCCCCATTTCAGAATTCTGGGTACTTCTGTGAGCAAATAAGTAGCAGAGTTTTCCGCACTTTCTGGGCAACTAGGTTACCCAGTAGCAAATTATATCAGGTATTTAGTATGGGATTCCCGGAAAATATATTGAAGTTGGATATAAGATGGCTGTTGGCTAAGTGAGAAGATTTATCAGTTAAAGTTCATCAGGGGGAGGAATATTTAATTAATTTATTTTGTGTCTAGGGAATGGCTAACTAGTCTAATTAAAAAATATATATTATTGGACTAGTTATCCATTCGCTAAACCCCCCCAAAAAAAAAAAGGATTATATATGAAAAGTTTTCTTCTTTTAAAATGACTCATATAAGAGATGTAATCATATAACATTGAATTTAGATGGTATACGATCTATTGGGATTATTTAACATTAATAGTAAGCATCTGTGTCAAAATAAATAAAAAATAAGCAATTTTACAATATACTTCCATTAGCAAAAATGCTTGCAATAAAAGTTACTATTTGTCAGCGACATACACGCATATCCGGTGAGGGTATTTGCACCAGTATTTTAAATGCTATGCATGCTCAGAGATGGCTGGGGTGTGTATTGTTTATGAAGACGTAATCTGTGTCATATAAAGCTACTACTGACCCTTTGAGAAGTTGTGGTGTTTAAATACTGGTGCAAGGGCTGTCACAGGATATGTGGGTATGCCACTGAAAAACTATAACTTATTAGAAGCACTTTTGCTAATGTTATTATATTGCTGAAATACTTATATTTCAGATTGAAATGCACCTTTGCACATTTTTTACTTTTAAATCCCTTTAAAAGGGACAGTAAAGTCATAATTAGACATTCACGATTTAGACAGCGCATACAAATTTTAAACAACTTTCCAATTTATTTATATTAAACAATTTGCTTCCTTCTCTTGATATCCTTTGCTGAAAGGTTTGTCTAGGAAAGCTCAGGAGCAGCAAATAACCTAGGTTCTAGCTGCCGATTGTTTAAAATGGAATGTTCTACCTAAATCGTGAAAGAAAAAATGTTTGGTTTCGTCATGTTTCTTTAACGATCCATGAGCCTACCTTATCTTTAATTCAGTTCATGCTTTCCAGCATACTATAATTTAACTTCACCTTTTGACCAGCTGACTGGCACAAGCTGTCATTGCTGGAGAATGTCAGTACTTCCTAGATAACAGGAACAGGCTGCTTCACTTGACACAACCATCACAGATTGTTGTTGTGAAGAGCCAGACAATTAGCTGTAAATGAAAAATGTCAACACATAAAAGTAAGCAAGGCAACCTGAAGGTTCAGCCCACCTAGAATGTGCTAATCCTACTTGATTCATTGCCAGGAGACTTTATTAAGATAAGCAAAAATCATTCCACATAAAAGTCATAAAGCAGTTATTGACAAATCTCAGGAACATAGGAGCTACAGTGTTCTCCCCATGACCTTTTTAATAGGTGCACCACCTGGCTGATTTACTGATCACAACCAAAAGTGGACTACAATTTCCTATACACTAACTGACCTGAACAATATAGCTACTTCTACACCAGGTAAATGTTGAAAGCATCAAACCATAATGAAATGTACTGCACAGCACTGCACTCTGGTAAACCAACAGGATACATTTGCTCTGTTTTACTAGATAATATATCTGCACATGGAAACTGTTTGAAAAATATAACCCTAACAATTCTACTTAAACTTCTAATTTAATTTCTTAATAAAAAAAAGCTCTTTTTCATGAATCAACAAATATTCTTTAACACTAGCTTTACATTAAGCTTTCATAGTTGCATAGCCATTACTTTATCATCGTTTGTTTGCTATGCTCCACCATAATAATGCAGAGATCTGCTCCCTAGAAAGCCCACACTACATAAACAGGCACTTCACCACAAAAGACCTATAATTAAGTTAAAAAATACTTATTCAAACATAGTCAATTATTAGAAACAAATTAACCAGTAAATCAATAGCTGCATTGTCAAGTAAGGTTTCCTATGTATTTACATTTAGTGCATAAAAAATAATGCTGCTGGTAAAGTTCATGGCAAGTATTTTAATGAATGATCAAATGCTCACTCAATGTTCACATCGTTTATATTAATATTTAATGTAGCCACAAACTTAAAAGTTATTGCAGCACTAAATGCTAAATGTAACTAAACACTGTTTAATTTACCAATTTGTTATTAAAACCATCCCCGATTCATTAGTTATTAAAGGGTAAAGCAAAATGTTTATAATCTGCAAGAGGTTCACTTCACTTTATATCTGCATTTTAGTACCCACGTTATGACTCCTCTTTGCTTTTAAATATGTTTCGTGATTTATACTTTACTTGTGTTAAAAAGTTATAGACTTCATTACAAGAACAGACACTTGGGGGGGTATAATGCATTTACGATTGTATTTATTAGGATATATAACTAAATCAATAGACTAGTTATTTAACAAGGGAACACAAAATAAAAGTTGTAAACTGTCTGAAGCAGAGATTGAGGCCTGCTCAAGAAGCAGAATCCTCGAGCTTTCCTGAGACGTGTTAAAGGATTCCAATCGAGTACGTGGAAGGTACGTACCAGCTGCTGCCGAATCCAACGCCACAATCCCCAGTCTAAACAAGAATCCATCCCCAACCGACTATTAGTGATCCCGTATTCGCATGGCTCAGCTAAAAAGGACAAGTCTGAGTTTCGCAATGACTCCGCCGCTGCGTGTCGGGTCTTACTGTCAGTGCCTGCTACCTCCGCCAAGCGCGCCCAAGCAACTACTCCCTGACAGGTTCACAGGAGCGCGCACAGTGGGCGGGGCGTCTGGTGTGTTAGTTTCAACAGGTAACGCCTATTCGCAGTGACATCACGTGGCTAAATGAAATTGTCACCTGGTAGTGATGGATTTGTGTGATAAGCGGTAAGCGTGGTGACTTCCCCTTGGATGAGTTGTGCTTGCGCATCGTGAGTGCTGAGAGAACGAGCAGTTATTTTCATTTTATAATGATACAAAATAAGTAATAAGAAGTCAATATGGTACGTTTTTATATGTAAAATGTAACGTTATATGATATCATTTTAATTTTTAATTATATAAACCTAGAGTTACCAACTGTCCTTTTCAATAAATATTTGTAACTGGACATTGTCTCGCATAGTTTTATTTTTTTATTTCATACTTATTCCATATATGAATCTAATTAACCAATGTGGCTTTTTTGAGCATTATATTCACATCCAAAACCCTGCATAGAAAAATACCTGTAAACAGCTCTCAAGATAAAATGTAGCTTGTTAAAATTATTTAAGGACCTCACAGTACTGCTGAGATTTATTAGATAATCTCACCAGATTGGAGAGTTTTAGATCATCCTGCACTCCTCACAAAATTGTTACACTGTTTTACATTATAAGGCTGGTAAACTATTTGTTAAAAAAAATCACAACTTCTTTTTTTAATTTGAGATGTCACTTATTTTGTGCACAATCACATTACTTACACATCAACACGCACAATTCATATCACACTTTTTTTTTTTTTTTAAATTAAAGGGACAGTAAAGTCAAAATTAAACTTTCATGATTTAGATAGAGCATTCAATTTTAAACAACTTTACAAGTTCACTCAGTAATTATAAATTCTAATTAACATTTGAGGACGGTTTATTTATCCCACATTTGTTTACATTACAATAGATACTCACTAGTACCTAATTTATCCTAACAACCTAAGAGGTGGCATCACTCTAGTTTCTACATGCTGTGACGTGCGGAGATGTCAGAGGCTGGTGAGGCACTGGCTGTGATACACCAGAGAAACACATATATGAACCCGACAGAGGCAGCTTAAATTTACGATTAAATAAGCGGGTTGCAGGTCCAGTTTACTGCTATTATTAAATTTGCTTCATTCTCTTGGTATCCTTTGTAGAAGGATATGCAGCAATGAACTACTGGGTGCTAACTGAACACATTAAATGAGCCAATGACTAGAGGCATATATGTGCAGCCACCAATCACCAGATGCTCCCAGTAGTGCTCCTTAGCCTACCTAGGTATGCTTTTCAAATGATACCAAAAGAAAACAGCAAAATAGATAATAGAAGTAAAATGTAAATTTGTTCAATTTTTTTTTTTAATCTGAAACATGAAAGAAAAAAATTGTGTTTAATGCTCCTTTAAAGGGACATGAGACCCTAAATTTTTATTTCATGACTTAGGTAGAACAGACAATTATTTGAAACTACTTTCCAGTTTACATATTTTATCTAATCTCCTTCATTCCCTTTGTATCATTTGTTGAAGGAGCAGCAATGCACTACAGGTTTCTAACTGAACACATGGGTGAGCCAATTTATAGATGCAGACACCAATCAGCTTTGCTGCTCCTGAGCTTTCCTAGATAAACCTTTCAGCAAAGGATAAGAAGAGAAGGAAGCAAATTAAATAATATAAGTAAATTGTAAATGTTCTAATTAATTGTATACCTGATCTAAATCGTAAAAGAAAAATACACACATACACTGACACCTCTAGGACTGAGGATACACACATACACTGACACCTCTAGGACTGAGGATACACACATACACTGACACCTCTAGGACTAAGGATACAACACATACACTGATACCTTTAGGACTGAGGATACACACACACACTGACACCTCTAGGACTGAGGATACACACATACACTGACATCAGTAGTACTGAGGATACACACATACACTGACACCTCTAGGACTGAGGATACACACATACACTGACACCTCTAGGACTGAAGATACACACATACACTGACACCTCTAGGACTGAAGATACACACATACACTGACACCTCTAGGACTGAGGATACACACATACACTGACACCTCTAGGACTGAGGATACACACATACACTGACACCTCTAGGACTGAGGATACACACATACACTGACACCTCTAGGACTGAGGATACACACATACACTGACACCTCTAGGACTGAGGATACACACATACACTGACACCTCTAGGACTGAGGATAAACACATACACTGACACCTCTAGGACTGAGGATACACACATACACTTACACCTCTAGGACTGAGGATACATCACATACACTGATACCTCTAGGACTGAGGATACACACATACACTGATACCTCTAGGACTGAGGATACAACACATACAGTGACACCTCTAGGACTGAGGATATACACATACACTGACACCTCTAGGACTGAGGATATACACATACACTGACACCTCTAGGACTGAGGATACACACATACACTGACACCTCTAGGACTGAGGATACACACATACAATGACACCTCTAGGACTGAGGATACACATACACTGACACCTCTAGGACTGAGGATACACACATACAATGACATCAGTAGGACTGAGGATACACACATACACTGATACCTCTAGGACTGAGGATACACACATACACTGACACCTCTAGGACTGAGGATACACACATACACTGACACCTCTAGGACTGAGGATACACACATACACTGACACGTCTAGGACTGAGGATATACACATACACTGACACGTCTAGGACTGAGGATACACACATACACTGACACGTCTAGGACTGAGGATATACACATACACTGACACGTCTAGGACTGAGGATACACACATACACTGACACCTGTAGGACTGAGGATATACACATACACTGACACGTCTAGGACTGAGGATACACACATACACTGACACGTCTAGGACTGAGGATATACACATACAGTGACACCTCTAGGACTGAGGATACACACATACACTGATACCTTTAGGACTGAGGATACACACATAGACTGACACCTCTAGGACTGAGGATATACACATACACTGACACGTCTAGGACTGAGGATACACACATACACTGACACCTAGTACTGAGGATACACAGTCACACATACACTGACACCTCTAGGACTGAGGAAAACACACATACACTGACACCTCTAGGACTGAGGAAAACACACATACTGACACCTCTAGGACTGAGGATACACACACATACACTGACACCTCTAGGACTGAGGATACACACATACACTGACACCTCTAGGACTGAGGATACACTGACACCTCTAGGACTGAGGATACACACATACACTGACACCTCTAGGACTGAGGATACACACATACACTGACACCTCTAGGACTGAGGATACACACATACACTGACACCTCTAGGACTGAGGATACACACATACACTGACACCTCTAGGACTGAGGAAAACACACATACACTGACACCTCTAGGACTAAGGATACACACATACACTGATACCTCTAGGTCTGAGGATACACACATACACTGACACCTCACCCTATCATTTTTTAATTTTCTGAATTTCTGCTGCCTTAGTTAGATAGATCCCATCTGTCCTAGTGGAATGAGTCATTCCAATTCCCACTAGGACAGATGGGATCTAAGGCTGCAGGCAGCAGAAGTTCATAATATTAGAAAATTAGAAAATTATAGGGCACACAACATAGGTAAAAAGTTAACTTGATGTCACGTGATGTCAAGTGAAAAAAATGACACCTAACCAAATAAAGTAACTACTGAAACAGTAAGTTTAGTATGTAAACTAATTCTAAACAACATTGTCGATCAGCCAAAGTATACCCTGCCCTTAGACAACATATTCGAACCGAACCACCATTAAATACACTAGTACCTACATCCCCCACTTAAATACTTGCCCCCCCCCCGCATATTCCACCGGCTTCGTGACCGCCACCTACCTAACCAACTACGCCGGTAACCAAGTTCCAGTTACCCTGCCCTTACCAATACCCAACATATTCAAACCGAACCACCATTATTACACTAGTACTTCCCCCACTTAAAGGCTTGCCACCCCCCTGCATATTACACCGGCACCATGACCTCCACCTACCTAACCAACCATGCCGGTAACCAAGTTCCAGTTCCACAAGTTATCCAGGACCAACGGCTAAGTTATGGCTAAGGCCGGTGCAGGGCTTAAAGACAGTCAGTCCACTCCAGAGTCCTCACAGTGACAGTGTGTGTATCCTTCTCACTGGCTCACCCACACGTGACTGCTCGTTCACTTTGCGCTCTCTCTTCATCTTCCCGCCCCCCGCGCAGAAGAGATCTCCTTGATGACGAAAGAAAGAGGCAAGCGCTGATTGCCTGGGGAGCGGGGTCTCCCGAGGCTGTTTAGAGAGGCGCGTCTATTGGGAGTGGTATGGGCTGCAAACTAGACTTAAGCCACTGGGTGGCAGTCTCTAGCGGCTCATACCAAAATTTGCACTAAGACATTCATATTGCGCAAAGGGAGGGGAACTAAACGGCTCATAGCCTCTCCTTGCACGTATGGATATGATGCTATTTACTTGTTTATTTACTTTGCAATGTTTGCATGCTGGCGGCAGGGGGTTGGGGGGGCAGAGAAAGCCGCAGCACTTGAGTGTACATCCACTTTAGCCGGAAGTAAAATCCCCTCAGGGAGCGTGTGATGAAAAAAGTGCTGAAACCACCCGGAGTGCCGTAGCAAATAGCGGTGGATAAAACCACAAGAGTCATGCACATGAAACACGAAGCAGGCACTGCACATAGAGCCCAAAGATAAAATTCAAAAATCTTTATTGGTATGAATTAAAAGTCCACAAGCAGACATGACAGGACAGGGTGACAGACTGACGCATTTCGCGCCCCCTAGCGGTGCTTACTCATAGAATACAATTTTTTTTAGATAAAAACTTAAAAAAATATATATATATTTTTTAAATTGAACAGTATTAAAAAAAAAGTGTAATTACGCACATAGGACAGGTGAGGCATTGCCTCACCTGCCTCCTATGACTGCACGTCACAATGCGGGTTATTCCAATAACCATATGTACCGTATTCATAGAGGGGAATAGCTCTGGCTGAAACTCCAATAAGCAACCCTAGCACTACTGTGGGAAAGTATTTCTTACATTAGTAAGTTAAAGTGGTTATTTGTGCACAATTGAAACCTTATACCTTTGTACCAGTACAATATTGCTGTATTTTTAAAGGGTTGGTTTCGACAAATTAATAAAACAATCTATACACGAGTTGAAGCACAAAACACCTTTTTTGGAGTAGTATTTAGCACCCAGGGCTGGATGTTGCTGAGTCACAGGATGTGTACCTGATCCGGTCTTGGAGTGCAGTTCCCTTCCATGTTTTGTATTTTCTATGGGTGATTACATCCACCTGTGCACCCCTTCTTTGTTCTCAGTTTGTTTGGCTTTGTGAGCTTGCATGATGGTGTGGCTGTGTTAGGGACTCAGGCAATGTAAAGGACCTTGACGTGGTGCCTGAGCTTTCCCATTTGGCCAGATGCGGTGACTAACCTTTCCAGTTGTGATTTTATCTTAGCTGTGAGCTAGCTGGTGAGTACTGGGTGTTTCTATGTGTTGTATTACCTTTTTTTTTTTTTTTTTTTTGTAATCCCCCTTGTTTCTTGCACCCATTCCGGACTGGGGTTAACTGCCTGTGGCTCTGGTGACATCACAGCTTTTTTGGAGTGCTATTTAGCACCCAGGGCTGGATGTTGCTGAGTCACAGGATGTGTACCTGATCCGGTCTTGGAGTGCAGTTCCCTTCCATGTTTTGTATTTTCTATGGGTGATTACATCCACCTGTGCACCCCTTCTTTGTTCTCAGTTTGTTTGGCTTTGTGAGCTCGCATGATGGTGTGGCTGTGTTAGGGACTCAGGCAATGGAAAGGACCTTGACGTGGTGCCTGAGCTTTCCCATTTGGCCAGATGCGGTGACTAACCTTTCCAGTTGTGATTTTATCTTAGCTGTGAGCTAGCTGGTGAGTGCTGGGTGTTTCTATGTGTTGTATTACCTTTTTTTTTTTTTGTAATCCCCCTTGTTTCTTGCACCCATTCCGGACTGGGGTTAACTGCCTGTGGCTCTGGTGACATCACAGCTTTTTTGAAGTGCTATTTAGCACCCAGGGCTGGATGTTGCTGAGTCACAGGATGTGTACTTGATCCGGTCTTGATATATATATATATATATATATATACTTTTGTTGAAGCACTCAAATATTGGCATGAATTCAAGCCCTGCATAGTGGGAACTTTGTATCTAGTATTAGTATCTATATCTTATTTATAACTATTGCAACACCAGCAGCTGTCTCATTCCCTACTATATAATAATAGCAACTTTAATTTGGATAGGTCTAGCCCTCCCACTTGTAACCATTTGTATTATCTGAGGACTTACACTTGTCCTTTTACTAGTGACTAGTACCCTATTTGTGCCCGCACAGTTTACTTTTATGATTATCTGATCACTATCCAAAGGCAATATAGTTGTACAATCAGGATAATACACAGAGTTTTATCAACTCTTTTGTTGTTTTTATGTGTGTCATTTTGGGTCCCTTTTTTAATTTCTATATTAAAAGTTATGTTTTAATTATTTGTGTTCTCTCTTTTATAGTCTAGGCATAGAGTGCTTTTAGTGCAGCCTTTTGTGAGGGTTTCTATTTCCTTCAGTTGGTAATTTTCTATAATTTCTGCACAGCACACTCCTCATTCTTTACTAATATTAGAGGCCTAATTCTGTTAGTACCTCATACACCATTGGAATCAGGGGAGATTGCCGTTGTGGTGCCATTGTAATTTTGTATACATATTTAACTTTACAATTTACTTCTGTTATCAAATTAGCTTTGTTCCTTTGGTATCTTTTATTGAAGAGTAAAACTAGGTAGGCTCATAAGAACTAAGGAGTGTGCACGTGTCTTTAACCCCTTCCCGATGTTAGAACATTCCATGCCTAACTGCGCTGGGCTTTAGTGCCGTTAGTCGGCATGGAATATCCTAGACGTTTGTCTGTACTGAAGCCAACTGCACTTCCTGAATGAGATTGCGGCCTGGAGGAAATGCCTAGCATCATAGTCACGCCGCCCTGACCCAATCCCATCATTGAAACCTCGCAATCGCATGCACAATCCTGTGATTTTAATTTGTTTACATTGGAACATTGTTTTGATGTAGACAAATTAGGACCATCATGAAAGAGTTAATACTTCATGGCAGCAGTGTTTTG